>NC_054468.1:178058505-178061005 GCF_017639515.1 Carcharodon carcharias | reverse complement strand
GTGTGTGTGTGTCCTTGTGTGTGTGTGTGTGTGTGTCCTCGTACGTGTGTGTCCTCGTACGTGTGTGTGTGTGTATCCTCATACGTGTGTGTTGGTGTGTGTGTATGTGTGTGTGTGTGTGTGTGTGTGTGTATGTGTGTGTGTGTGTATGTGTGTGTGTGTCCTTGTGTGTGTGTGTCCTTGTGTGTGTGTCCTCGTACGTGTGTGTGTCCTCGTACGTGTGTGTATGTGTGTGTGTGTATCCTCGTACGTGTGTGTCGGTATGTGTGTGTGTATGTGTGTGTGTCCTCGTGTGTGTGTGTGTCCTCGTGTATGTGTGTGTGTGTGTCCTCGTGTATGTGTGTGTCCCCTCGTGTATGTGTGTGTGTGTGTGCGCTCGTGTATGTGTGTGTGTGTGTGCTCGTGTATGTGTGTGTGTGCTCGTGTATGTGTGTGTGCGCTCGTGTATGTGTGTGTGTGTGCTCGTGTATGTGTGTGTTTGTGTGTGCTCGTGTATGTGTGTGTGTGTGCTCGTGTATGTGTGTGTTTGTGTGTGTCCTCATGTATATGTGTGTGTGTGTGTCCTCATGTATATGTATGTGTGTGTGTGTGTCCTCATGTATATGTGTGTGTGTGTGTCCTCATGTATATGTATGTGTGTGTGTGTCCTCATGTATACGTGTGTGTGTGTCCTCTTACGTGTGTGCGTGTGTGTGTCCTCGTACGTGTGTGCGTGTGTGTGTCCTCGTACGTGTGTGTGTGTGTCCTCGTACGTGTGTGTGTGTGTCCTCGTACGTGTGTGTGTGTGTGTGTCCTCGTACGTGTGTGTGTTTGTGTGTCCTCGTACGTGTGTGTGTGTGTGTGTCCTCGTACGTGTGTGTCCTCGTACGTGTGTGTGTGTGTACGTGTGTGTATGTGTATGTGTGTGTGTGTCCTCGTACGTGTGTGTCCTCGTACGTGTGTGTGTGTGTGTATCCTCGTACGTGTGTGTTGGTGTGTGTGTATGTGTGTATGTGTGTGTGTGTATGTGTGTGTGTGTATGTGTGTGTGTGTATGTGTGTGTATGTATGTGTGTGTGTGTCCTTGTGTGTGTGTGTCCTTGTGTGTGTGTGTGTGTGTGTGTCCTCGTACGTGTGTGTGTCCTCGTACGTGTGTGTGTGTGTGTGTATCCTCGTACGTGTGTGTCGGTATGTGTGTGTGTGTGTGTATGTGTGTGTGTGTGTGTGTATGTGTGTGTGTCCTCATGTATATGTGTGTGTGTGTGTCCTCATGTATATGTATATGTGTGTGTGTCCTCATGTATATGTATATGTGTGTGTGTGTCCTCATGTATATGTATATGTGTGTGTGTGTGTCCTCATGTATATGTATGTGTGTGTGTCCTCATGTATATGTGTGTGTGTGTGTGTCCTCATGTATATGTGTGTGTGTGTGTCCTCATGTATATGTGTGTGTGTGTGTCCTCATGTATATGTATGTGTGTGTGTGTGTGTCCTCATGTATATGTATGTGTGTGTGTGTCCTCATGTATGTGTGTGTGTGTGTCCTCATGTATATGTATGTGTGTGTGTGTGTCCTCATGTATATGTATGTGTGTATGTGTGTCCTCATGTATACGTGTGTGTGTGTGTATGTCCTCATGTATACGTGTGTGTGTGTCCTCTTGTATACGTGTGTGTGTGTGTGTGTGTGTGTGTGTGTGTCCTCATGTATGTGTGTGTGTGTGTGTCCGTCCTCGTACGTGTGTGTGTGTGTGTCCTCGTACGTGTGTGTGTGTGTGACTCGTACGTGTGTGTGTGTGTGTGTCCTCATACGTGTGTGTGTGTACGTGTGTGTGTGTGTATGTGTGTGTGTGTCCTTGTGTGTGTGTGTGTGTGTGTCCTCGTACGTGTGTGTCCTCGTACGTGTGTGTCCTCGTACGTGTGTGTGTGTGTATCCTCATACGTGTGTGTTGGTGTGTGTGTATGTGTGTGTGTGTGTGTGTGTGTGTGTGTGTGTGTGTGTGTGTGTGTATGTGTGTGTGTGTATGTGTGTGTGTGTGTCCTTGTGTGTGTGTGTCCTCGTACGTGTGTGTGTCCTCGTACGTGTGTGTATGTGTGTGTGTGTATCCTCGTACGTGTGTGTCGGTATGTGTGTGTGTATGTGTGTGTGTCCTCGTGTGTGTGTGTGTCCTCGTGTATGTGTGTGTGTGTGTCCTCGTGTATGTGTGTGTCCCCTCGTGTATGTGTGTGTGTGTGCGCTCGTGTATGTGTGTGTGTGTGTGCTCGTGTATGTGTGTGTGTGTGTGTGTGTGTCCTCGTGTATGTGTGTGTGTGTGTGCTCGTGTATGTGTGTGTGTGCTCGTGTATGTGTGTGTGCGCTCGTGTATGTGTGTGTGTGTGTGCTCGTGTATGTGTGTGTTTGTGTGTGCTCGTGTATGTGTGTGTGTGTGCTCGTGTATGTGTGTGTTTGTGTGTGTCCTCATGTATATGTATGTGTGTGTGTGTCCTCATGTATATGTGTGTGTGTGTGTCCTCATGTA
>NC_054468.1:173943505-173946005 GCF_017639515.1 Carcharodon carcharias | reverse complement strand
TGTGTGTGTGTGAGTTGTGTGTGTGTGTGAGAGTCTGTGTGTGAGAGTCTGTGTGTGAGAGTCTGTGTGTGTGTGTGAGTCTGTGTGTGTGTGTGAGTCTGTGTGTGTGTGTGTGAGAGTCTGTGTGTGTGTGAGAGAGAGCCTGTGTGTCTTTGTGTGTGTGTGGGAGTCTGTGTGTGTGTGTGTGTGTGTGTGTGTCTGTGTGTGTGTGTGTCTGTATTTGTGTGTGTGTGACAGTCTGTGTGTGTGAGAGAGTCTGTGTGTGTGTGTGTGTGTGTGTGTGTGAGTCTGTGTGTGAAAGTCAGTGTGTCTGTGTGTGTGTGAGAGAGTCTCTGTGTGTGTGTGTGAGAGAGAGAGTCTGTGTGTGAGAGAGTCTGTGTGTGAGAGAGTCTGTGTGTGAGAGAGTCTGTGTGTGAGAGAGTCTGTGTGTGTGAGAGTCTCGGTGTGTGAGAGAGTCTGTGTGTGTGTGTGAGTGTGTGTGTGTGTCTGTGGGTGTGTCTGTGTGTGTGTGTGAGTATGTGTGTGTGTGTGAGAGAGTCTGTGTGTGTGTGAGAGTCAGTGTGTGTGTGTGAGTGAGTCTGTGTGTGTGTGTGTGAGTCTGTGTGTTTGTGTGTGTATGAGAGAGAGTCTGTGTGTGTGTGTAAGAGTTGTGGGTGTGTGAGTGTTTGTGTGAGTGAGAGAGTCTGTCTGTGGGTGTGTGAGTCTGTGTGTGTGTGTGAGTCTCTGTGTGTGTGAGTCTGTGTGTGTGTGTGAGTGAGACTGTGTGTGAGAGAGTCTGTGTGTGTGTTTGTGTGTGTGTGGGTCTGTGTGTGTTTGTGTGTGTTTGTGTGTGAGAGTCTGTGTGTGAGAGAGTCTGTGTCGGTGTGTGTGTGAGAGAGTCGGAGTTTGTATGAGACTGTGTGTCAGTGATTGATTGTGTGCGCGCATTAGTTTGACTCGGTGTGTATGCGAGTGTGTGTCTGAGAGTCTGTGTGTGCGCAAGAGTGTGTGTGCGCAAGAGTGTGTGTGCGTGAGAGTGCGCCCGCGAGAGTGTGCGCGCGGATCAGTGCACTCGCGAGAGTGTGTGTGTGTGCGTGAGAGAGTGTGTGTGTGTCTGTGTGTGAGTCTGTGTGTGAGAGTCTGTGTGTGTGTGTGAGAGTCTGTGCCGGTGTGTGTGTGAGAGAGTTGGTGTGTGGGTGTGAGAGAGTCTGTGTGTATGCAAGTGAGACTGTGTTTGTATGAGACTGTGTGTCAGTGATTGATTGTGTGTGTGTGCATTAGTTTGTATGTGTGTGTATGCACGACTGTGTGTCTGAGAGTGTGTGCCTGAGAGTGTGTGTGTGCGAGAGTGTGTTTTTGCGAGTGTGTGTGTGTGAGAATCTGTGTGTGCGAGAGTCTGTGCGTGTGTGAGGCTGTGTGTGTTTGTGTGTGGGAGAGTCAGTGTGTGTGTGTGTGAAAGTCTGTGTGTGTGTGTGTGATAGAGTGTGCGTGTGTGTGTGAGAGAGTCTGTGTGTGTGTGTGTGTGTGTGTGAGAGAGAGTCTGTGTGTGTGTGTGTGTGAGAGTCTGTGTGTGTGTGTGTGTGTGTGAGAGTCTGTGTGTGTGTGTGAGAGAGCCTGTGTGTCTTTGTGTGTGTGTGAGAGTCTGTGTCTGTGTCTGTGTGTGTGTGTGTGTCTGTATTTGTGTGTGTGAGAGAGTCTGTGTGAGTGTGTGTGTGTGTGAGTGTCTGTGGGTGTGTCTGTGTGTGAGAGTCTGTGTGTGTGTATGAGTCTGTGTGTGTGTGTGAGAGTCTGTGTGTGTGTGTGAGAGTCTGTGCCAGTGTGTGTGTGAGAGAGTTGGTGTGTGGGTGTGAGAGAGTCTGTGTGTATGCAAGTGAGACTGTGTTTGTATGAGACTGTGTGTCAGTGATTGATTGTGTGTGTGTGCATTAGTTTGTATGTGTGTGTATGCAAGACTGTGTGTCTGAGAGTGTGTGCCTGAGAGTGTGTGTGTGCGAGAGTGTGTTTTTGCGAGAGTGTGTGTGTGAGAATCTGTGTGTGCGAGAGTCTGTGCGTGTGTGAGTTTGTGTGTGGGAGAGTCAGTGTGTGTGTGTGTGACAGTCTGTGTGTGTGTGTGTGTGTGTGATAGAGTGTGCGTGTGTGTGTGAGAGAGTCTGTGTGTGTGTGTGTGTGTGTGAGAGAGAGTTTGTGTGTGTGTGTGTGTGAGTCTTTGTGTGTGTGTGAGAGAGCCTGTGAGTCTTTGTGTGTGTGTGAGAGAGCCTGTGTGTCTTTGTGTGTGTGTGAGAGTCTGTGTCTGTGTGTGTGTGTGTGTCTGTATTTGTGTGTGTGAGAGAGTCTGTGTGTGTGTGTGTGTGTGTGTGAGTGTGTGTGTGTGTGTGAGTGTCTGTGTGTGTGTGAGTGTCTGTATGTGTGTATGAGTCTGTGTGTGTGTGTGAGAGTCTGTGTGAGTGTGTGAGAGTCTGTGTGTGTGTGTGTGTGAGAGAGTTGGTGTGTGGGTGTGAGAGAGTCTGTGTGTATGCAAGTG
>NC_054468.1:173936005-173938505 GCF_017639515.1 Carcharodon carcharias | reverse complement strand
GAGAGTGTGTGTGTGAGAGTCTGTGTGTGTGTGTGAGAGAGTCTGTGTGTGTAAGAGAGTCTGTGTGTGTGAGAGAGAGTCTGTGTGTGAGAGAGAGTCTGTGTGTGTGAGTGAGAGAGTGAGTCTGTGTGTGAGAGATAGAGTCTGTGTGAGAGAGAGTCTGTGTGTGTGAGTCTGTTTGTGTGTGAGTCTGTATGTGTGTGAGAGTCCATGTGTGTGTGAGAGTCTGTGTGTGTGTGTGTTTGTGAGAGTCTGTATGTTTGTGTGAGAGAGTCCATGTGTGTGTGAGTCTGTGTGTGTGTCTGAGTGAGTCTGTGTGTGTGTGTGTCTGAGTGAGTCTGTGTGTGTGTGTGTGTGTGTGAGAATCTGTGTGTGTGTGAGAGAGTCTGTGTGTGTGTGTGAGAGAGTCTGTGTGTGTGTGAGTCTGTGTGTGTGTGAGTCTGTGTGTGTGTGAGTCTGTGTGTGTGTGAGTCTGTGTGTGTGTGAGTCTGTGTGTGTGAGTCTGTGTGTGTGTGAGTCTGTTTGTGTGTGTGTGTTTGTGTGAGAGTTTGTATGTGTGTGAGTCTGTGTGTGTCTGAGAGAGTCTGTGTGTGAGAGAGTCTGTGTGTGTGTGTGTGTGAGAGAGTCGGAGTTTGTATGAGACTGTGTGTCAGTGATTGTGTGTGCGCATTAGTTTGACTGGGTGTGTATGCAAGTCTGTGTATGCGAGTGTGTGTCTGAGAGTCTGTGTTTGCACAAGAGTGTGTGTGCGCGAGAGTGTGTGTGCGTGAGAGTGTGCCCGCGAGAGTGTGCGTGCGGATCAGTGCACTCGCGAGAGTGTGTGTGTGTGCGTGAGAGAGTGTGTGTGTCTGTGTGTGAGTCTGTGTGTGTGTGTGTATGAGTCTGTGCGTGTGTGAGAGTCTGTGTGTGTGTGTGTGAGAGTCTGTGCCGGTGTGTGTGTGAGAGAGTTGGTGTGTGGGTGTGAGAGAGTCTGTGTGTATGCAAGTGTTTGTATGAGACTGTGTGCCAGTGATTGATTGTGTGTGTGTGCATTAGTTTGTATGTGTGTGTATGCAAGACTGTGTGTCAGAGAGTCTGTGTGTGAGAGAGTCTGTGTGTGAGAGAGTCTGTGTGTGAGAGAGTCTGTGTGTGTGTCAGTGTGTGTGAGAGAGTCTGTGTGTGTGTGAGTCTGTGTGTGTGTGAGTCTGTGTGTGTGTGAGTCTGTGTGTGTGTGAGTCAGTGTGTGTGAGAGTCTGGGTGTGTGTATGTTGTGTTTGTGTGAGGGTTTGTATGTGTGTGGGTCTGTGTGTGTCTGTGAGAGTCTGTGTGTGAGAGAGTCTGTGTCGGTGTGTGTGTGAAAGAGTCGGAGTTTGTATGAGACTGTGTGTCAGTGATTGTGTGTGCGCATTAGTTTGACTGGGTGTGTATGCAAGTCTGTGTGTGCGAGTGTGTGTCTGAGAGTCTGTGTGTGCCTGAGAGTGTGTGTGCCTGAGAGTGTGTGTGAGTCTGTGTGTGCGTGAGAGAGTATGTGTGTGTCTGTGTGTGAGTCTGTGTGTGTGTGTGTGTGTATGAGTCTGTGTATGTGTGTGTGTATAGTCTGAGATTGTTAATGAGCGTCTGTGAGCGTGTGAGAGTCTGTGTCTGTGTGTGTGAGAGTCTGTGTCTGTATGTGAGAGTGTGGGTGTGTGTGTGTGTGAGAGAGTCCGTGTGTGTGTCCGTGTGTGTGAGTCTGTGTGTGTGTGTCTGTATGTGATAGGGTGTGTGTATGTGAGTCCGTGTGTGTGTGTGATTCTGTGTGTTTGTGTGGGTGAGTCTGTGTGTGTGTGTGTGTGTGTGAGTCTGTGTGTGTGTGTGTGAGAGAGTGTGTGTGTGTGAGAGAGTGTGTGAGAGATTCTGTGTGTGTGTGAGTCTGTGTGCGAGTCTGTGTGTGTGTGTGAGAGACTGTGTGTGTGTCTTTGTGTGTGTGTGAGAGTCTGTGTGTGTGTGTATGTGTGTGTGTGTCTTTGTGTGTGTGTGTGTGAGTCTGTGTGTGTGTGTGAGAGTCTGTGTGTGTGAGTGTGTTGGTGAGAGTCTGTATGTTTGTGTGAGAGAGTCCATGTGTGTGTGAGTCTGTGTGTGTGTCTGAGTGAGTCTGTGTGTGTGTGTGTGTGAGTCTGTGTGTGTGTGTGTGAGTTGTGTGTGCGTGTGAGAGAGTCTCTGTGTGTGTGTGAGTCTGTGTGTGTGTGTGAGAGAGTCTGTGTGTGTGTCAGTGTGTGTGAGAGTCTGTGTGTGTGTCAGTGTGTGTGTGAGAGTGTGTGTGTGTGTGAGAGAGAGTGTGTGTGTGAGAGAGTGTGTGTGTGTGAGTGTGTGTGTGTGAGAGTGTGTGTGTGAGAGTGTGTGTGTGAGAGTGTGTGTGTGAGAGTGTGTGTGTGAGAGTGTGTGTGTGTGTGAGTCTGTGTGTGTGTGAGTCTGTGTGTGTGTGAGTCAGTGTGTGTGAGAGTCTGTGTGTGTGTGTTTGTTTGTGTGAGAGTTTGTATGTGTG
>NC_054468.1:173883505-173886005 GCF_017639515.1 Carcharodon carcharias | reverse complement strand
CTGTATTTGTGTGTGTGAGAGAGTCTGTGTGTGTGTGTGTGTGTGAGTGTGTGTGTGTGTGAGTGTGTGTGTGTGAGTGTCTGTGGGTGTGTCTGTGTGTGAGAGTCTGTGTGTGTGTGAGTCTGTGTGTGTGTGAAAGTCTGTGTCTGTGTGTGTGTGAGAGAGTGTGTGTGTGTGTGTGTGTGAGGGAGTCTGTGTGTGTGAGTCTCTGTGTGTGAGAGAGTCTGTGTGTGTGTGTGTGTGTGTGTGTGTTTGAGAGTGTGTGTGTGTGTGAGTCTGTGTGTGTGAAAGTCTGTGTGTCTGTGTGTGTGTGAGAGAGTCTGTGTGTGTGTGTGTGTTTGTGAGTGCGTGTGTGTGTGTCTGTGGGTGTGTCTGTGTGTGTGTCTGTGTGTGTGTGTGTGTGAGAGAGAGAGACTCTGAGAGAGAGTCTGTGTGTGTGTGAGAGTCAGTGTTTGTGTCTGAGTGAGTCTGTGTGTGTGTGTGTGAATGAGCCTGTGTGTGTGTGTGTGAATGAGCCTGTGTGTGTGTGAAATAGCGTGTGTGTGACTGAGTCTGTGTGTGCATGTGTGAATGCGCTTGTGTGTGTGTGTGTGGGTGAGCCTGTGTGTCTGTGTGTGAGTGAGCCTGTATGTGTGTGAATTAACCTCAGTGTTTGAGTGTGTGTGTGTGTGAATGAGCCTGCATTTGTGTGTGTGAATGAGCGTGAGTGTGTGTGAGAATGAGGCTGTGTGTGTTTGTGTGTGTGAATGAGCCTGTGTGTGTGAATGAGCGTGTGTGTGACTGAGCCTGTATGTGCGTGTGTGAATGAGCCTGTGTGTGTGTGTGAGTGAGCCTGTGTGTGTGTGTGAGTGAGCCTGTGTGTGTGTGTGTGATAGTGAGGCTGTATGTGTGTGCGTTAGCCTCTGTGTGTGTGTGTGTGTGTGTGAATGAGCCTGTGTGTGTGTGTGTGTGTGTGTGTGTGTGTGTGAATGAGCGTGTGTGTGTGTGTGAATGAACCTGTGTGTGTGTGTGTGTGTGTTTGATTGAGCCTGTGTGTGTGTATGTGTGTGAATGAGCCTCTGTGTTGGTGTGTGCGAATGAGCCTGTGTGTTAGTGTGAGTGAATGAGCCTGTGTGTGTGTGAATGAGCCTGTGTGTGTGTAAATGAGCCTGTCTGTGTATGTATGTGTGTGAATGAGCCTGTGTGTTGGTGTGCGCGAATGAGCCTGTACGTTGTTGTGCGCTAATGAGCCTGTGTGTTGATGTGTGCGAATGAGCCTTTGTGTTGGTGTGGGTGAATGAGCCTGTGTGTGTGTGTGTGTGTGTGTGTGAATGCACCTGTGTGTGTGTGTGTGTGTGTGTGTGATTGAGCCTGTGTGTGTGATTGAGCCTGTGTGTGTGAATGAGCCTGTGTGTGTGTGTGTGTAAATGAGCCTGTGTGTGTATGTGTGTGAATGAGCCTGTGTGTGTTTTGCTTGTGAATTAGACTGTGTGTGTTTATATGTATGAATGAGCGTGTGCATGTGTGTGTGTGTGAATGAGCGTGTGTGTGTGTGGATGAGCCTGCGTTTGTGTGTGTGAAGAAGCCTGTGTGTGTGTTGTGTGATTGAGCCTGTGTGTGTTTGTGTATGAATGAGCCTGTGTGTGTGTGTATGTGTGTGAATGAGCTTGTGTGTTGGTGTGTGCGAATGAGTCTGTGTGTTGGTGTGGGTGAATGAGCCTGTGTGTGTGTGTGTGTGTGTGTGTGTGTGTGTGTGTGTGTGTGTGTGAATACACTTGTGTGTGTGCGTGTGAATGAGCCTATGGGTGCGACAGAGGGAGAGTGTGTATGTGAATGAGCCTGTGTGTGTGTGTGTGAATGAGCCTGTGTGTGTGTGTGTATGTGTGTGAATGAGCCTGTGTGTTGGTGTATGCGAATGAGCCCGTGTGTTGGCGTGTGCGAATGAGGATGTGTGTTGGTGTGGGTGAATAATCCTGTGTGTGTGTGTGTGTGTGTGTGTGTGTGTGTGTGTGTGTGTGTGTGTGTGAATGAGCCTGTGTGTGTGTAAATGAGCCTGTGTGTGACTGAGTCTGTGTGTGCATGTGTGAATGCGCCTGTGTGTGTGTGTGTGGGTGAGCCTGTGTGTCTGTGTGTGAGTGAGCCTGTATGTGTGTGAATTAACCTCAGTGTTTGTGTGTGTGTGTGTGTGAATGAGCCTGCATTTGTGTGTGTGAATGAGCGTCAGTGTGTGTGAGAATGAGCCTGTGTGTGTTTGTGTGTGTGAATGAGCCTGTGTGTGTGAATGAGCGTGTGTGTGACTGAGCCTGCATGTGCGTGTGTGAATGAGCCTGTGTGTGTGTGTGAGTGAGCCTGTGTGTGTGTGTGTGATAGTGAGGCTGTATGTGTGTGAGTTAGCGTCTGTGTGTGTGTGTGTGTGTGAATGAGCCTGTGTGTGTGTGTGTGTGTGAATGAGCGTGTGTGTGTGTGTGAATGAACCTGTGTGTGTGTGTTTGAATGAGCCTGTGTGTGTGTGTATGTGTGT
>NC_054468.1:173861005-173863505 GCF_017639515.1 Carcharodon carcharias | reverse complement strand
GTGAATGAGCCTGTGTGGGTGTGAATGTGCCTGTGTGTGTGTAAATGAGCCTATGTGTGTGTGTGTATGTGTGTGAATGAGCCTGTGTGTTGGTGTGTGTGAATGACCCTGAGTGTTGGTGTGTGCGAATGAGGCTGTGTGTTGGTGTGGGTGAATGAGCCTGTGTGTGTGTGTGTGTGTGTGTGTGTGTGTGTGTGTGTGTGTGTGAATGAGCCTGTGTGTGTGAATGAGCCTGTGTGTGTGTGAATGAGCCTGTGTGTGTGTAAATGAGCCTGTGTGTGTATGTATGCGTGTGAATGAGCCTGTGTGTTGGTGTGCGCAAATGAGCCTGTGTTTTTGTGTGCAAATGAGCCTGTGTATTGTGTGTGAATGAGCCTTTGTGTTTGTGTGTGTGTGTGTGTGTGTGTGAATGCACCTGTGTGTGTGTGTGTGAATGAACCTGTGTGTGTGTGTGTGAATGAGCCTGTGTGTGTGTGCGTGTGTGTGTAAATGAGCCTGTGTGTGTGTGTGTGCGAATGAGCCTGTGTGTGTTTGAGTGTGAATTAGACTCTGTGTGTTTATATGTGTGAATGAGCGTGTGCATGTGTGTGTGTGAATGAGCGTGTGTGTGTGTGAATGAGCCTGCGTTTGTGTGTGTGTGAATAAGCCTGTGTGTGTTTGAGTGTGAACTAGACTCTGTGTGTTTATATGTGTGAATGAGCGTGTGCATGTGTGTGTGTGAATGAGCGTGTGTGTGTGTGAATGAGCCTGCGTTTGTGTGTGTGTGAATAAGCCTGTGTGTGTGTTGTGTGATTGAGCCTGTGTGTGTTTGTGTATGAATGAGCCTGTGTGTGTGTGTATGTGTGTGAATGAGCTTGTGTGTTGGTGTGTGCGAATGAGTCTGTGTGTTGGTGTGGGTGAATGAGCCTGTGTGTGTGTGTGTGAATGCACCTGTGTGTGTGTGTGTGTGTGTGTGTGTGTGTGATTGAGCCTGTGTGTGTGATTGAGCCTGTGTGTGTGAATGAGCCTGTGTGTGTGTGTGTGTGTAAATGAGCCTGTGTGTGTGTGTATGTGTGTGAATGAGCCTGTGTGTGTTTACGTGTGAATTAGACTGTGTGTGTTTATATGTGTGAATGAGCATGTGCATGTGTGTGTGTGAATGAGCGTGTGTGTGTGTGGATGAGCCTGCGTTTGTGTGTGTGAAGAAGCCTGTGTGTGTGTGTTGTGTGATTGAGCCTGTGTGTGTTTGTGTATGAATGAGCCTGTGTGTGTGTGTATGTGTGTGAATGAGCTTGTGTGTTGGTGTGTGCGAATGAGTCTGTGTGTTGGTGTGGGTGAATGAGCCTGTGTGTGTGTATGTGTGTGTGTGAATGAGCCTCTGTGTGTGCGTGTGAATGAGCCTGTGTGCGTGGCTGTAAATGAGCCTGTGTGTGTGTGTGTATGTGTGTGAATGAGCTTGTGTGTTGGTGTATGCGAATGAGTCTGTGTGTTGGTGTAGGTGAATGAGCCTGTGTGTGTGTGTGTGTGAGTGTGTGTGTGTGTGAATGCACTTGTGTGTGTGCGTGTGAATGAGCCTATGGGTGCGACAGAGGGAGAGTGTTTGTATGTGTCAAAGAGTGTGTGTATGTGAATGAGCCTGTGTGTGTGTGTGTGAATGAGCCTGTATGTGTGTGTGTATGTGTGTGAATGAGCCTGTGTGTTGGTGTATGCGAATGAGCCCATGTGTTGGCGTGTGCGAATGAGGATGTGTGTTGGTGTGGGTGAATAATCCTGTGTCTGTGCGTGTGTGTGTGTGTGTGTGTGTGTGTGTGTGTGTGTGTATGAGCCTGTGTGTGTGTGAATGAGCCTGTGTGTGTGTAAATGAGCCTGTGTGTGTATGTATGTGTGTGAATGAGCCTGTGTGTTGGTGTGTGTGAATGAGCCTGTGTGTTGGTGTGTGCGAATGAGCCTGTGTGTTGGCGTGGGTTAATAAGCCTGTGTGTGTGTGTGTGTATGTGTGTGTGTGTATGTGTGTGTGTGTGTGAATGCACCTGTGTGTGTGTGTGTGAATGAGCCTCTGTGTGTGTGTGTGTGTGAATGAGCCTGTTTGTGTGTGTGTTTGTAAATGAGCCTGTGTGTGTGTGTATGTGTGTGAATGAGCTTGTGTGCTGGTGTGTGCAAATGATTCTGTGTGTTGGTGTGAGTGAATTAGCCTGTGTGTGTGTGTGTGTGTGTGTCTGTATGCGTGTGTGTGTGTGAGTGAGACTGTGTGTGAGAGAGTCTGTGCGTGTGTGTGTATGAGAGTTTGTGTGTGTGTGGGTCTTTGTGTGTTTGTGTGTGAGAGTCTGTGAGTGAGAGAGTCTGTGTCGGTGTGTGTGTGAGAGAGTCGGAGTTTTTATGAGACTGTGTGTCAGTGATTGATTGTGTGTGCGCATTAGTTTGACTCGGTGGGTATGCAATTCTGTGTATGCGAATGTGTGTCTGAGAGTCTGTGTGTGCGCAAGAGTGTGTGTGCGCGAGAGTGTGCGTGAGAGTGCGCCCG
>NC_054468.1:173853505-173856005 GCF_017639515.1 Carcharodon carcharias | reverse complement strand
TGTGTGTGTGTGTGAGAGAGAGAGAGACTCTGTGTCTGAGAGAGAGTCTGTGTGTGTGTGAGAGTCAGTGTTTGTGTCTGTGTGTGTGTGAATGAGCCTGTGTGTGTGTGTGACTGAGTCTGTGTGTGCATGTGTGAATGCGCCTGTGTGTGGGTGTGCCTGTGTGTGTGTGTGTGTGAGTGAGCCTGTATGTGTGTGAATTAACCTCAGTGTTTGTGTGTGTGTGTGTGTGTGTGAATGAGCCTGCATTTGTGTGTGTGAATGAGCGTGAGTGTGTGTGAGAATGAGGCTGTGTGTGTTTGTGCGTGTGAATGAGCCTGTGTGTGTGAATGAGCGTGTGTGTGACTGAGCCTGTATGTGCGTGTGTGAATGAGCCTGTGTGTGTGTGTGATAGCCTCTGTGTGTGTGTGTGTGTGTGTGTGTGTTTGAATGAGCCTGTGTGTGTGTGTATGTGTGTGAATGAGCCTCTGTGTTGGTGTGTGCGAATGAGCCTGTGTGTTAGTGTGAGTGAATGAGCCTGTGTGGGTGTGAATGTGCCTGTGTGTGTGTAAATGAGCCTGTTAGTGTGTGTGTATGTGTGTGAATGAGCCTGTGTGTTGGTGTGTGGGAATGAGGCTGTGTGTTGGTGTGGGTGATTGAGCGTGTGTGTGTGTGTGTGAGTGTGAATGAGCCTGTGTGTGTGTGTGAATGAGCCTGTGTGTGTGTAAATGATCCTGTCTGTGTATGTATGTGTGTGAATGAGCCTGTGTGTTGGTGTGCGCGAATGAGCCTGTACGTTGTTGTGTGCGAATGAGCCTGTGTGTTGATGTGTGCGAATGAGCCTTTGTGTTGGTGTGGGTGAATGAGCCTGTGTGTGTGTGTGTGTGTGTGTGTGTGTGTGTATGTGTGTGTGTGTGTGTGTGTGTGTGTGAATGCACCTGTGTGTGTGTGTGTGATTGAGCCTGTGTGTGTGAATGAGCCTGTGTGTGTGTGTGAATGAGCCTGTGTGTGTGTGTGAATGATGTGTGTGTGTGTATGTGTGTGAATGAGCCTGTGTGTTGGTGTTTGCGAATGAGCCCGTGTGTTGGTGTGTGCGAATGAGGATGTGTGTTGGTGTGGGTGAATAATCCTGTGTGTGTGTGTGTGTGTGTGTGTGTGTGTGTGTGTGTGTGTGTGAATGAGCCTGTGTGTGAATGAGCCTGTGTGTGTGTAAATGAGCCTGTGTGTGTATGTATGTGTGTGAATGAGCCTGTGTGTTGGTGTGTATGAATGAGCCTGTGTGTTGGTGTGTGCGAATGAGCCTGTGTGTTGGCGTGGGTGAATAAGCCTGTGTGTGTGTGTGTGTGTGTGCGTGTGTATGTGTGTGTGTGTGTGAATGCACCTGTGTGTGTGTGTGAATGAGCCTCTGTGTGTGTGTGTGTGTGAATGAGCCTGTTTGTGTGTGTGTTTGTAAATGAGCCTGTGTGTGTGTGTATGTGTGTGAATGAGCTTGTGTGTTGGTGTGTGCAAATGAGTCTGTGTGTTGGTGTGGGTGAATGAGCCTGTGTGTGTGTGTGTGGGTGTGTGTGTGTGTGTGTGTTTGTGTGTGTGTGTGTGAATGAGCCTGTGTGTGTGTGTGAATGAGCCTATGGGTGCGACAGAGGGAGAGTGTGTGTATGTGTCAAAGAGTGTGTGTATGTGAATGAGCCATTGTGTGTGTGTGAATGAGTCTGTGTGTGCTTGAGTGTGAATTCGACTGTGTGTTTTTATATGTGTGAATGAGCATGTGTGTATGTGAATGAGCATGTGTGTATGTGAATGAGCCTGTGAGTGTGTGTGTGTGCGAATGAGCCTGTGTGTTGTTGTGTGTGAATGAGCCTTTGTGTTGATGTGGGTGAATGAGCCTGTGTGTGTGTGTGTGTGTGCGAATGAGCCTGTGTGTTGTTGTGTGCGAATGAGCCTGTGTGTTGTTGTGTGCAAATGAGCCTGTGTGTTGATGTGCTCG
Source organism: Carcharodon carcharias (assembly GCF_017639515.1). Taxonomy (NCBI): domain Eukaryota; kingdom Metazoa; phylum Chordata; class Chondrichthyes; order Lamniformes; family Lamnidae; genus Carcharodon; species Carcharodon carcharias. The sequence goes on along the minus strand of NC_054468.1, from coordinate 173,854,042 downwards.
AATGAGCCTTTGTGTTGATGTGGGTGAATGAGCCTGTGTGTGTGTGTGTGTGTGTGTGTGTGAATGCACCTGTGTGTGTGTGTTTGAATGCACCTGTGTGTGTGTGTGCGAATGAGCCTGTGTGTGTGTGTGCGAATGAGCCTGTGTGTGTTTGAGTGTGAATTAGACTCTGTGTGTTTATATGTGTGAATGAGCGTGTGCATGTGTGTGTGTGAATGAGCGTGTGTGTGTGTGAATGAGCCTGTGTGTGTTTGAGTGTGAACTAGACTCTGTGTTTTTATATGTGTGAATGAGCGTGTGCATGTGTGTGTGTGAATGAGCGTGTGTGTGTGTGAATGAGCCTGCGTTTGTGTGTGTGTGAATAAGCCTGTGTGTGTGTTGTGTGATTGAGCCTGTGTGTGTTTGTGTATGAATGAGCCTGTGTGTGTGTGTATGTGTGTGAATGAGCTTGTGTGTTGGTGTGTGCGAATGAGTCTGTGTGTTGGTGTGGGTGAATGAGCCTCTGTGTGTGTGTGTGTGTGTCTGTATGCGTGTGTG
>NC_054468.1:173843505-173846005 GCF_017639515.1 Carcharodon carcharias | reverse complement strand
TGAGCATGTGTGTATGTGAATGAGCCTGTGTGTGTGTGTGTGTGCGAATGAGCCTGTGTGTTGTTGTGTGTGAATGAGCCTTTGTGTTGATGTGGGTGAATGAGCCTGTGTGTGTGTGTGTGTGTGCGAATGAGCCTGTGTGTTGTTGTGTGCGAATGAGCCTGTGTGTTGTTGTGTGCAAATGAGCCTGTGTGTTGATGTGCTCGAATGAGCCTTTGTGTTGATGTGGGTGAATGAGCCTGTGTGTGTGTGTGTGTGTGTGTGTGTGTGAATGCACCTGTGTGTGTGTGTTTGAATGCACCTGTGTGTGTGTGTGCGAATGAGCCTGTGTGTGTGTGTGCGAATGAGCCTGTGTGTGTTTGAGTGTGAATTAGACTCTGTGTGTTTATATGTGTGAATGAGCGTGTGCATGTGTGTGTGTGAATGAGCGTGTGTGTGTGTGAATGAGCCTGTGTGTGTTTGAGTGTGAACTAGACTCTGTGTTTTTATATGTGTGAATGAGCGTGTGCATGTGTGTGTGTGAATGAGCGTGTGTGTTTGTGAATGAGCCTGCGTTTGTGTGTGTGTGAATAAGCCTGTGTGTGTGTTGTGTGATTGAGCCTGTGTGTGTTTGTGTATGAATGAGCCTGTGTGTGTGTGTATGTGTGTGAATGAGCTTGTGTGTTGGTGTGTGCGAATGAGTCTGTGTGTGTGTGAATACACTTGTGTGTGTGTGTGAATGAGCCTATGGGTGCGACAGAGGGAGAGTGTGTGTATGTGTCGAAGAGTGTGTGTATGTGAATGAGCCATTGTATGTGTGTGAATGAGTCTGTGTGTGTGTGTGTGTGTGTAAATGAGCCTGTGTGTATGTGTGTGAATGAGCCTGTGTGTGTGTGTATGTGTGTGAATGAGCTTGTGTGTTGGTGTGTGCGAATGAGTCTGTGTGTTGGTGTGGGTGAATGAGCCTGTGTGTGTGTGTGTGTGTGTGAATATACTTGTGTGTGTGTGTGTGAGAATGAGCCTATAGGTGCAACAGAAGTAGAGTGTGTGTATGTGTCAAAGAGTGTGTGTATATGAATGAGCCTGTGTGTGTGTGTGAATGAGCTTGTGTGTCTGTGTATGTCTTTGAATGAGCCTGTGTGTTGGTGTATGCGAATGAGCCTGTGTTTTGGCATGTGCGAATGAGGATGTGTGTTGGTGTGGGTGAATACTCCTGTGTGTGTGTGTGTGTGTGCGTGTGTGTTTCTGTGTGTGTGTGAATGAGCCTGTGTGTGTGTGAATGAGCCTGTGTGTGTGTAAATGAGCCTGTGTGTGTATGTATGTGTGTGAATGAGTGTGAGTGTGTGTGAGAATGAGCCTGTGTGTGTGTGTGTGTGAATGAGCCTGTGTGTGTGAATGAGCGTGTGTGTGACTGAGCCTGTGTGTGCGTGTGTGAATGTGCCTGTGTTTGTGTGTGTGTGTGAATGAGCCTCTCTGTGTGTGTTTGAATGAGCCTGTCTGTGTGTGTATGTGTGTGAATGATCCTCTGTGTTGGTGCGTGCGAATGAGCCTGTGTGTTAGTGTGAGTGAATGAGCCTGTGTGGGTGTGAATGTGCCTGTGTGTGTGTAAATGAGCCTATGTGTGTGTGTGTATGTGTGTGAATGAGCCTGTGTGTTGGTGTGTGTGAATGAACCTGAGTGTTGGTGTGTGCGAATGAGGCTGTGTGTTGGTGTGGGTGAATGAGCCTGTGTGTGTGTGTGTGTGTGTGTGTGTGTGTGTGTGTGTGTGTGTGTGTGTGTGTGTGTGTGTGTGTGAATGAGCCTGTGTGTGTGAATGAGCCTGTGTGTGTGTGAATGAGCCTGTGTGTGTGTAAATGAGCCTGTGTGTGTATGTATGCGTGTGAATGAGCCTGTGTGTTGGTGTGCGCAAATGAGCCTGTGTTTTTGTGTGCGAATGAGCCTGTGTATTGTGTGTGAATGAGCCTTTGTGTTTGTGTGTGTGTGTGTGTGTGTGAATGCACCTGTGTGTGTGTGTGTGAATGAACCTGTGTGTGTGTGTGTGAATGAGCCTGTGTGTGTGTGCGTGTGTGTGTAAATGAGCCTGTGTGTGTGTATGTGTGTGAATGAGCCTGTGTGTGTTTGAGTGTGAATGAGCCTGTGTGTGTTTGAGTGTGAATTAGACTGTGTGTGTTTATATGTGAATGAGCGTGTGCATGTGTGTGTGTGAATGAGCGTGTGTGTGTGTGAATGAGCCTGCGTTTGTGTGTGTGAAGAAGCCTGTGTGTGTGTTGTGTGATTGAGCCTGTGTGTGTTTGTGTATGAATGAGCCTGTGTGTGTGTGTATGTGTGTGAATGAGCTTGTGTGTTGGTGTGTGCGAATGAGTCTGTGTGTTGGTGTGGGTGAATGAGCCTGTGTGTGTGTATGTGTGTGTGAATGAGCCTCTGTGTGTGTGTGTGTGTGAATGAGCTTGTGTGTGTGTGTGTGTAAATGAGCTTGTGTGTGAATGAGCTTGTGTGTTGGTGTGTGCGAATAAGTCTGTGT
>NC_054468.1:173836005-173838505 GCF_017639515.1 Carcharodon carcharias | reverse complement strand
TGTGTGTGTGTGAATGAGCCTGTGTGTATGTGAACGAGCCTGTGTGCGTGTGTGTGTGTAAATGAGCCTGTGTGTGTGTGTGTGTATGTGTGTGAATGAGCTTGTGTGTTGGTGTGTGCGAATGAGTCTGTGTGTTGGTGTTGGTGAATGAGCCTGTGTGTGTGTGTGTGTGTGTATGTGTGTGTGTGTGTGTGAATACACTTGTGTGTGTGCGTGTGAATGAGCCTATGGGTGCGACAGAGGGAGAGTGTGTGTATGTGAATGAGCCTGTCTGTGTGTGTGAATGAGCCTGTGTGTGTGTGTGTGTGTGTGTGTATGTGTGTGAATGAGCCTGTGTGTTGGTGTATGCGAATGAGCCCGTGTGTTGGCGTGTGCGAATGAGGATGTGTGTTGGTGTGGGTGAATAATCCTGTGTGTGTGTGTGTGTGTGTGTGTGTGTGTGTGTGTGTGTGTGTGTGAATGAGCCTGTGTGTGTGTAAATGAGCCTGTGTGTGTATGTATGTGTGTGAATGAGCCTGTGTGTTGGTGTGTGTGAATGAGCCTGTGTGTTGGTGTGTGCGAATGCGCCTGTGTGTTGGCGTGGGTGAATAAGCCTGTGTGTGTGTGTGTGTGTGTGTGTTTATGTGTGTGTGTGTGTGAATGCACCTGTGTGTGTGTGTGAATGAGCCTCTGTGTGTGTGTGTATGTGTGTGAATGAGCTTGTGTGTTGGTGTGTGCAAATGAGTCTGTGTGTTGGTGTGGGTGAATGAGCCTGTGTGTGTGTGTGTGTTTGTGTGTATGAGTGAGACTGTGTCTGAGAGAGTCTGTGTGTGTGTGTGTGTGTGTGTGAGAGAGAGTTTGTGTGTGTGTGGGTCTGTGTGTGTTTGTGTGTGAGAGTCTGTGTGTGAGAGAGTCTGTGTCGGTGTGTGTGTGAGAGAGTCGGAGTTTGTATGAGACTGTGTGTCAGTGATTGATTGTGTGTGCGCATTAGTTTGACTCGGTGTGTATGCAATTCTGTGTATGCGAGTGTGTGTCTGAGAGTCTGTGTGTGCGCAAGAGTGTGTGTGCGCGAGAGTGTGCGCCGGATCAGTGCACTCGCGAGAGTGTGTGTGTGTGTGAGTCTGTGTGTGCGTGAGAGAGTGTGTGTGTGTCTGTGTGTGTGTCTGTGTGTGTGTGTGTATGAGTCTGTGTGTGTGTGAGAGTCTGTGTGTGTGTGTGAGAGTCTGTGCCAGTGTGTGTGAGAGAGAGTTGGTGTGTGGGTGTGAGAGAGTCTGTGTGTATGCAAGTGAGACTGTGTTTGTATGAGACTGTGTGTCAGTGATTGATTGTGTGTGTGTGCATTAGTTTGTATGTGTGTGTATGCAAGACTGTGTGTCTGAGAGTGTGTGTGTGAGAATCTGTGTGTGCGAGAGTCTGTGCGTGTGTGTCTGTGTGAGTTTGTGTGTGTGTGATAGAGTGTGCGTGTGTGTGTGAGAGAGTCTGTGTGTGTGTGTGTGTGAGAGAGAGAGAGTCTGTGTGTGTGTGAGAGTCTGTGTGTGTGTGTGTGTGAGTGTCTGTATTTGTGTGTGTGAGAGAGTCTGTGTGTGTGTGTGTGAGTCTGTGTCTGTGTGTGTGTGTGAGTGTCTGTATTTGTGTGTGTGAGAGAGTCTGTGTGTGTGTGTGTGTGTGTGTGTGTGATTGTGTGTCTGTGTGTGTGTGTGTCTGTGTGTGTGTGTGAGTCTGTGTGTGTGTGAAAGTCTGTGTGTCTGTGTGTGTGTGAAAGTCTGTGTGTCTGTGTGTGTGTGAGAGAGTCTGTGTGTGTGTGTGTGTGAGAGAGTCTGTGTGTGTGAGTCTCTGTGTGTGAGAGAGTCTGTGTGTGTGTGTGTGTGTTTGTGAGTGTGTGTGTGTGTGTGTGTGTGTGTGTGTGAGTCTGTGGGTGTGTCTGTGTGTGAGAGTCTGTGTGTGTGTGTGAGTCTGTGTGTGTGTGAGAGAGTCTGTGTGTGTGTGTGAGAGAGTCTGTGTGTGTGTGTGAGAGAGTCTGTGTGTGTGTGTTTGTGAGTGTGTGTGTGTGTGTGTGTCTGTGAGTGTGTCTGTGTCTGTGTGTGTGTGAGTATGTGTGTGTGTGTGAGAGAGAGAGACTCTGTGTCTGAGAGAGAGTCTGTGTGTGTGTGAGAGTCAGTGTTTGTGTCTGTGTGTGTGTGAATGAGCCTGTGTGTGTGTGACTGAGTCTGTGTGCATGTGTGAATGCGCCTGTGTGTGGGTGTGTGGGTGAGCCTGTATGTGTGTGAATTAACCTCAGTGTTTGTGTGTGTGTGTGTGTGTGTGAATGAGCCTGCATTTGTGTGTGTGAATGAGCGTGAGTGTGTGTGAGAATGAGCCTGTGTGTGTTTGTGTGTGTGAATGAGCCTGTGTGTGTGAATGAGCGTGTGTGTGACTGAGCCTGTATGTGCGTGTGTGAATGAGCCTGTGTGTGTGTGTGTGATAGCCTCTGTGTGTGTGTGTGTGTGTGTGTGTGTGTGAATGAGCCTGTGTGTGTGTGTGT
>NC_054468.1:173826005-173828505 GCF_017639515.1 Carcharodon carcharias | reverse complement strand
TGTGTGTGTGAATGAGCCTGTGTGTGTGTGTGCGAATGAGCCTGTGTGTGTATGTGTGAAAGAGCCTGTGTGTGTTTGAGTGTGAATTAGACTCTGTGTGTTTATATGTGTGAATGAGCATGTGCATGTGTGTGTGTGAATGAGCGTGTGTGTGTGTGAATGAGCCTGTGTTTGTGTGTGTGTTATGTGATTCAGCCTGTGTGTGTTTGTGTATGAATGAGCCTGTGTGTGTGTGTGTATGTGTGTGAATGAGCTTGTGTGTTGGTGTGTGTGAATGAGTCTGTGTGTTGGTGTGGGTGAATGAGCCTGTGTGTGTGTGTGTGTGTGTGTGTGTGTGTGTGTGTGAGTGAGCCTTTTATGTGTGTGAATTAGCCTCTGTGTGTATGTGTGTGTGTGTGTGCATGAGCCTGTGTGTGTGTGTGTGAATTAGCCTGTGTGTGTGTGTGTGAATGAGCCTGTGTGTGTGTTTGTAAATGAGCCTGTGTGTGTGTGTATGTGTGTGAATGAGCTTGTGTGTTGGTGTGTGCGAATGAGTCTGTGTGTTGGCGTGAATGAGCCTGTGTGTGTGTGTAAATGAGCCTGTGTGTGTATGTATGTGTGTGAATGAGCCTGTGTGTTGGTGTGTGTGATTGAGCCTGTGTGTTGGTGTGTGCGAATGAGCCTGTGTGTTGGTGTGGGTGACTGAGCCTGTGTGTGTGTGTGTGTGTGTGTGTGTGTGTGTGTATGTGTGTGTGTGTGAATGCACCTGTGTGTGTGTGTGAATGAGCCTGTGTGTGTGTGTGAATGATTCTGTGTGTGCTTGAGTATGAATTAGACTGTCTGTTGTTATATGTGTGAATGAGCATGTGTGTATGTGAATGAGCCTGTGTGTGTGTGTGTGTGTGTGTGTGTGTGTGAATGAGCCTGTGTGTATGTGAACGAGCCTGTGAGCGTGTGTGTGTGTAAATGAGCCTGTGTGTGTGTGTGTGTATGTGTGTGAATGAGCTTGTGTGTTGGTGTGTGCGAATGAGTCTGTGTGTTGGTGTTGGTGAATGAGCCTGTGTGTGTGTGTGTGTGTGTGTGTGTGTGTGTGTGAATACACTTGTGTGTGTGCGTGTGAATGAGCCTATGGGTGCGACAGAGGGAGAGTGTGTGTATGTGAATGAGCCTGTCTGTGTGTGTGAATGAGCCTGTGTGTGTGTGTGTGTGTGTGTATGTGTGTGAATGAGCCTGTGTGTTGGTGTATGCGAATGAGCCCGTGTGTTGGCGTGTGCGAATGAGGATGTGTGTTGGTGTGGGTGAATAATCCTGTGTGTGTGTGTGTGTGTGTGTGTGTGTGTGTGTGTGTGTGAATGAGCCTGTGTGTGTGTAAATGAGCCTGTGTGTGTATGTATGTGTGTGAATGAGCCTGTGTGTTGGTGTGTGTGAATGAGCCTGTGTGTTGGTGTGTGCGAATGCGCCTGTGTGTTGGCGTGGGTGAATAAGCCTGTGTGTGTGTGTGTGTGTGTGTGTTTATGTGTGTGTGTGTGTGAATGCACCTGTGTGTGTGTGTGAATGAGCCTCTGTGTGTGTGTGTATGTGTGTGAATGAGCTTGTGTGTTGGTGTGTGCAAATGAGTCTGTGTGTTGGTGTGGGTGAATGAGCCTGTGTGTGTGTGTGTGTTTGTGTGTATGAGTGAGACTGTGTCTGAGAGAGTCTGTGTGTGTGTGTGTGTGTGTGTGTGTGAGAGAGTTTGTGTGTGTGTGGGTCTGTGTGTGTTTGTGTGTGAGAGTCTGTGTGTGAGAGAGTCTGTGTCGGTGTGTGTGTGAGAGAGTCGGAGTTTGTATGAGACTGTGTGTCAGTGATTGATTGTGTGTGCGCATTAGTTTGACTCGGTGTGTATGCAATTCTGTGTATGCGAGTGTGTGTCTGAGAGTCTGTGTGTGCGCAAGAGTGTGTGTGCGCGAGAGTGTGCGCCGGATCAGTGCACTCGCGAGAGTGTGTGTGTGTGTGAGTCTGTGTGTGCGTGAGAGAGTGTGTGTGTGTCTGTGTGTGTGTCTGTGTGTGTGTGTGTATGAGTCTGTGTGTGTGTGAGAGTCTGTGTGTGTGTGTGAGAGTCTGTGCCAGTGTGTGTGAGAGAGAGTTGGTGTGTGGGTGTGAGAGAGTCTGTGTGTATGCAAGTGAGACTGTGTTTGTATGAGACTGTGTGTCAGTGATTGATTGTGTGTGTGTGCATTAGTTTGTATGTGTGTGTATGCAAGACTGTGTGTCTGAGAGTGTGTGTGTGAGAATCTGTGTGTGCGAGAGTCTGTGCGTGTGTGTCTGTGTGAGTTTGTGTGTGTGTGATAGAGTGTGCGTGTGTGTGTGAGAGAGTCTGTGTGTGTGTGTGTGTGAGAGAGAGAGAGTCTGTGTGTGTGTGAGAGTCTGTGTGTGTGTGTGTGTGAGTGTCTGTATTTGTGTGTGTGAGAGAGTCTGTGTGTGTGTGTGTGAGTCTGTGTCTGTGTGTGTGTGTGAGTGTCTGTATTTGTGTGTGTGAGAGAGT
>NC_054468.1:173816005-173823505 GCF_017639515.1 Carcharodon carcharias | reverse complement strand
ATGTGTGAATGAGCGTGTGCATGTGTGTGTGTGAATGAGCGTGTGTGTGTGTGAATGAGCCTGCGTTTGTGTGTGTGTGAATAAGCCTGTGTGTGTTTGAGTGTGAACTAGACTCTGTGTGTTGAGATGTGTGAATGAGCGTGTGCATGTGTGTGTGTGAATGAGTGTGTGTGTGTGTGAATGAGCCTGCGTTTGTGTGTGTGTGAATAAGCCTGTGTGTGTGTTGTGTGATTGAGCCTGTGTGTGTTTGTGTATGAATGAGCCTGTGTGTGTGTGTATGTGTGTGAATGAGCTTGTGTGTTGGTGTGTGCGAATGAGTCTGTGTGTTGGTGTGGGTGAATGAGCCTCTGTGTGTGTGTGTGTGTGTGTGTGTGTGTGTGTGTGTGTGTGTGTGTGTGTGTGTGTGTGTGTGTGTGAATACACTTGTGTGTGTGTATGAATGAGCCTATGGGTGCGACAGAGGGAGAGTGTGTGTATGTGTCAAAGAGTGTGTGTATGTGAATAAGCCATTGTATGTGTGTGAATGAGTCTGTGTGTGTGTGTGTGTGTGCGTGTGTAAATGAGCCTGTGTGTGTGTGTATGTGTGTGAATGAGCTTATGTGTTGGTGTGTGCGAATGAGTCTGTGTGTTGGTGTGGGTGAATGAGCCTGTGTGTGTGTGTGTGTGTGTGTGTGTGTGTGTGTGTGTGTGTGAATATACTTGTGTGTGTGTGTGTGAATGAGCCTATAGGTGCAACAGAAGTAGAGTGTGTGTATGTGTCAAAGAGTGTGTGTATATGAATGAGCCTGTGTGTGTGTGTGAATGAGCCTGTGTGTGTGTGTGTATGTCTGTGAATGAGCCTGTGTGTTGGTGTATGCGAATGAGCCTGTGTTTTGGCATGTGCGAATGAGGATGTGTGTTGGTGTGGGTGAATAATCCTGTGTGTGTGTGTGTGTGTGCGTGTGTGTTTCTGTGTGTGTGTGAATGAGCCTGTGTGTGTGTGAATGAGCCTGTGTGTGTGTAAATGAGCCTGTGTGTGTATGTATGTGTGTGAATGAGCGTGAGTGTGTGTGAGAATGAGCCTGTGTGTGTGTGTGTGTGAATGAGCCTGTGTGTGTGTGCGTGTGTGTGTAAATGAGCCTGTGTGTGTGTATGTGTGTGAATGAGCCTGTGTGTGTTTGAGTGTGAATGAGCCTGTGTGTGTTTATATGTGTGAATGAGCGTGTGCATGTGTGTGTGTGAATGAGCGTGTGTGTGTGTGTGAATGAGCCTGCGTTTGTGTGTTTGAAGAAGCCTGTGTGTGTGTTGTGTGATTGAGCCTGTGTGTGTTTGTGTATGAATAAGCCTGTGTGTGTGTGTATGTGTGTGAATGAGCTTGTGTGTTGGTGTGTGCGAATGAGTCTGTGTGTTGGTGTGGGTGAATGAGCCTGTGTGTGTGTATGTGTGTGTGTGAATGAGCCTCTGTGTGTGTGTGTGTGAATGAGCTTGTGTGTGTGTGTGTGTAAATGAGCTTGTGTGTGAATGAGCCTGTGTGTGTGTGTGTGTATGTGTATGTGTGTGTGTGTGTGTGTGTGTGAATGAGCTTATGGGTGCGACAGAGGGAGAGTGTGTGTATGTGTCAAATAGTGTGTGTATGTGAATGAGCCTGTGTGTGTGTAAATGAGACTGTGTGTGTATGTATATGTGTGAATGAGCCTGTGTGTTGGTGTGTGTGAATGAGCCTGTGTGTTGGTGTGTGCGAATGAGCCTGTGTGTTGGCGTGGGTGAATGAGCCTGTGTGTGTATGTGTGTGTGTGTGAATGAGCCTGTGTGTGTGAATGAGCCTGTGTGTGTATGTATGTGTGTGAATGAGCCTGTGTGTTGGTGTGCGCGAATGATCCTGTGTGTTGTGTGCGAATGAGCCTGTATGTTGATGTGTGCGAATGAGCCTTTGTGTTGGTGTGGGTGAATGAGCCTGTGCGTGTGTGTGTGTGTGTGTGTGTGTGTGTGTGAATGCACCTGTGTGTGTGTGTGTGAATGAGCCTGTGTGTGTGTGTGCGAATGAGCCTGTGTGTGTGTGTGTATGTGTGTGAAAGAGCCTGTGTGTGTTTGAGTGTGAATTAGACTCTGTGTGTTTATATGTGTGAATGAGCGTGTGCATGTGTGTGTGTGAATGAGCGTTTGTGTGTGTGAATGAGCCTGTGTTTGTGTGTGTGTTATGTGATTGAGCCTGTGTGTGTTTGTGTATGAATGAGCCTGTGTGTGTGTATGTATGTGTGTGAATGAGCTTGTGTGTTGGTGTGTGTGAATGAGTCTGTGTGTTGGTGTGGGTGAATGAGCCTGTGTGTGTGTGTGTGTGTGTGTGTGTGTGTGTGTGTGTTTGTGAGTGAGCCTTTTATGTGTGTGAATTAGCCTCTGTGTGTATGTGTGTGTGTGTGTGGATGAGCCTGCGTGTGTGTGTGTGTGAATGAGCCTGTGTGTGTGTTTGTAAATGAGCCTGTGTGTGTGTGTATGTGTGTGAATGAGCTTGTGTGTTTGTGTGTGCGAATGAGTCTGTATTTTGGCTTGAATGAGCCTGTGTGTGTGTGTAAATGAGCCTGTGTGTGTATGTATGTGTGTGAATGAGCCTGTGTGTTGGTGTGTGTGATTGAGCCTGTGTGTTGGTGTGTGCGAATGAGCCTGTGTGTTGGTGTGGGTGACTGAGCCTGTGTGTGTGTGTGTGTGTGTGTGTATGTGTGTGTGTGTGAATGCACCTGTGTGTGTGTGTGAATGAGCCTCTGTGTGTGTCTGTCTGAATGAGCCTGTGTGTGTGTGTGAATGATTCTGTGTGTGCTTGAGTATGAATTAGACTGTCTGTTGTTATATGTGTGAATGATCATGTGTGTATGTGAATGAGCCTGTGTGTGTGTTTGTGTGAATGAGCCTGTGTGTATGTGAACGAGCCTGTGTGCGTGTGTGTGTGTGAATGAGCCTGTGTGTGTGTGTGTGTGTGTGTGTGTGTGTGAATTAGCTGAATTAGCCTCTGTGTATGTGTGTGTGAATGAGCCTCTGTGTGTGTGTGTGATTGAGCCCGTGTGTGTGTGTGTGTGTGTGTGTGTGTGTGTGTGTGTGAGTGAGCCTTTTATGTGTGTGAATTAGCCTCTGTGTGTATGTGTGTGTGTGTGTGTGCATGAGCCTGTGTGTGTGTTTGTGTGAATGAGCCTGTGTGTGTGTGTGTGAATGAGCGTGTGTGTGTGTGTGAATGAGACTGTGTGTGTGTGTGAATGAGCCTCTGTGTGTGTTTTTGACTGAGCCTGTCTGTGTGTGTATGTGTGTGAATGAGCCTCTGTGTTGGTGTGTGCAAATGTGCCTGTGTGTTAGTGTGTGTGAATGAGCCTGTGTGTGTGTGAATGAGCCTGTGTGTGTGTGTGTGTGTGTGTGTGTGTGTGTGTGTGTGTGAATGAGCTTGTGTGTGTGTGTGTGTGTGAATGAGCCTGTGTGTGTGTGTGTGTGAATAAGCCTGTGTATGTGTGTGTGTGTGAATGCACCTGTGTGTGTGTGTGAATGAGCCTGTGTGTGTGTGTGTGTGTGTGTGTGTGTGTGTGTGAATGAGCCTGTGTGTGTGTGTGTTTGTAAATGAGCCTGTGTGTGTGTGTATGTATGTGATTGAGCTTGTGTGTTGGTGTGTGCGAATGAGTCTGTGTGTTGGTGTTGTTGAATGAGCCTGTGTGTGTGTGTGTGTGTGTGTGTGTGTGTGAATACACTTGTGTGTGTGTGTGAATGAGCCTATGGGTGCGAGAGAGGGAGAGTGTGTGTGTGTCAAAGAATGTGTGTATGTGAATGAGCCTGTGTGTGTGTGTGAATGAGCCTGTGTGTGCTTGAGTGTGAATTAGACTGTGTTTTTATATGTGTGAATGAGCATGTGTGTATGTGAATGAGCCTGTGTGTGTGTGTGTGTGTGTGTGTGAATGAGCCTGTGTGTATGTAAACGAGCCTGTGTGCGTGTGTGTGTGTGAATGAGCCTGTGTGTGTGTATGTGTGTGTGAATGAGCCTCTGTGTGTGTGTGTGTGTGTGAATGAGCCTGTGTGTGTGTGTGTGAATGAACATGTGTGTGTGTGTGTGAATGAGTCTTTGTGTGTGTGTGAATGAACCTGTGTGTGCTTCAGTGTGAATTAGACTGTGTTGTTATATGTGTGAATGAGCATGTGTGTGTGTGTGTGTGTGTGTGAATGAGCCTGTGTGTGTGTGCGAATGAGCCTTTGTGTGTGTGAATGAGCCTATGTGTGTGTGTATGTGTGTGAATGAGCTTGTGTGTTGGTGTGTGCGAATGAGTCTGTGTGTTGGTGTGGGTGAATGAGTCTGTGTGTGTGTGTGTGTGTGTGGGTGTGTGTGTGTGTGTGTGTGAATACACTTGTGTGTGTGTGTGTGAATGAGCCTAGGGGTGCGACAGAGGGAGAGTGTGTGTATGTGTCAAAGAGTGTGTGTATGTGAATGAGCCATTGTGTGTGTGTGAATGAGTCTGTGTGTGCTTGAGTGTGAATTAGACTGTGTGTTTTTATATGTGTGAATGAGCATGTGTGTCTGTGAATGAGCCCGTGTGTGTGTGTGTGAATGAACCAGTGTGAATGTGAACGAGCCTGTGTGCGTGTGTGTGTGTGAATGAGCCTGGGTGTGTGTGTGTGTGTGTGTGAATTAGCTGAATCAGCCTCTGTGTATGTGTGTGTGAATGAGCCTGTGTGTGTGTGTGTGTGTGTGTGAGTGAGCCTTTTATGTGTGTGAATTAGCCTCTGTGTGTATGTGTGTGCATGAGCCTCTGTGTGTGTGTGTGAATGAGCCTGTGTGTGTGTGTGTGTGTGTGTGTGTGAATGAGCCTGTGTGTGTGTGTGCGAATGAGCCTGTGTGTGTGTGTGTGTGTGTGAATGAGCCTGTGTGTTGGTGTGTGCGAATGAGCCTGTGTGTTGGTGTGTGCGAATGAGCCTGTGTGTTGGTGTGTGCGAATGAGCCTGTGTGTTGGTGTGTGCGAATGAGTCTGTGTGTTGGTGTGGGTGAATGAGCCTGTGTGTTTGTGTGTGTGTGTGTGTGAAAGCGCCTGTGTGTGTGTGTGAATGAACCTGTAATGAGCTGTTGTGTGTGTGAAAGGGTGTGTGTGTGTGTGAAAGGGTGTGTGTGTGTGTGAAAGAGTGTATATGTGTGTGAAAGTATGTGCATGCATTTCAAATAATGTGTGTGTGTGAATGTGCATCTGCATGTGTGTGTGTGAATATGAATGAGCCAGTGTGTGTGAATGAGCATGTGTATGTGTGGCTGAATGAGCATGTGTGTGTGTGTGTGTGTGTGTGCGTGTGTAAATGAACCTGTGTGTGTATCTGTGTGTGTGTGAATGAGCCTGTGTGTTTGTGTGTGTGAATGAGCCTGTTTGTGTGTGTGAATGAGCCTGGGTGTGCGACAGAGGGAGAGCGTGTATGTGTGTGAAAGAGTGTGTGTACATGAATGCACTCGTGTGTGTGTGTGTGTGTGTGTGTGTGAAGGCACCTGTGTGTGTGTGTGTGTGTGTGTGTGTGTGTGTGCGTGTGTGTGTGTGTGAGTAAATGAGCTTGTGTTTTTGTGTGTGAATGGGCCTGTGTGTGTTTGTGTATGAATGAGCCTGTGTGTGTTTGTGCATGAATGAGCCTGTGTGAGTGTATGTGTATGAGCCCGTCTGTGTGAGTCTGTGTGTGTGTGTCAAAGAGTGCATGTGTGTGTGTGAAAGAGTGTGTGTGTGAAAGAGTGTGTGTGTGAATGAGCCTGTGTGTGTGCGTCTGAATGAGCCTGTGTGTGTGTGACTGAGCCTGTGTGTGTGAATGTGCCTGTGTGTGTGTGTGTGTGTTTGTGTGAGTGTGTGTGTGTGTGTGTGAATGAGACTGAGTGTGCTTGTGAATGAGCCTGTTGGATTGTGTGTGTGTGTGTGTGTGTGTTTGTGTGAATGAGCCTGTGTGTGTGAATGAGCATGTCTATGTGTGGTTGAATGAGCGTGTGTGTGTGTGTGTGTGTGTGTGTGTGTGTGTGTGAGTGAGCCTGTGTGTGTGTGTGTGTGTGTGTGAATGAGCCTGTGTGTTGGTGTGTGCGAATGAGCCTGTGTATTGGTGTGTGCGAATGAGCCTTTGTGTTGGTGTGGGTGAATGAGCCTGTGTGTGTATGTGTGTGTGTGTGTGTGAATGCACCTGAGTGTGTGTGTGAATGAGCCTGTGTGTGTGTGTGTGTGTGAATGAGCCTGCGTGTGTGTGTGTGTAAATGAGCCTGTGTGTGTGTGTGAACGGGCCTGTGTGTGTGCGAATGAGCCTGTGTGTGTGTGTGTGTGTGTGCGAATGAGCCTGTGTGTTGGTGTGTGTGAATGAGTCTGTATGTTGGTGTGGGTGAATGAGCCTCTGTGTGTGTGTGTGTGTGTGTGTGTGTGTGTGTGTGTGTGTGTGTGTGTGTGTGTGTGTGTGTGTGAGACTATGGGTGCGACAGGGGGAGAGTGTGTGTATATGTCAAAGAGTGTGTGTATGTGAAGGAACCCGTGTGTGCTTGTGAATGAGCCTCAGTGTGTGCATGTGTGAATGAGCTTTTGTGTGTGCATGTGTGAATGAGCCTGTGTGTGTGTATGAATGTGCATGTGTGTGTGTGTTTGAATGTCGTGTGTGTGTTTGTGAATGAGCCAGTGTGTGTGTGTGAATGAGCCTGTGTGTGTTTGAGTGTGAATTAGACTGTGTGTGTTTATATGTGTGAATGAGCGTGTACATGTGTGTGTGTGAATGAGTGTTTTTGTGTGTGTGAATAAGCCTGTGTGTGTGTGTGAATGAGCCTGTGTGTATGTGAACGAGCCTGTGTGTGTGTGTGTGTGAATGAGCCTGTGTGTGTGTGAATGAGCCTGTGTGTGTGTGTGTGTGTGTTTGTGTGTGTGTGTGTGAATGCACCTGTGTGTGTGTGAATGAGCCTCTGTTTGTGTGTGTGAATGAGCCTGTGTATGTTGTGTGAATGAGCCTGTGTGTGTGTTGTGTGACTGAGCCTGTGTGTGTGTGTATGTATGAACCTGTGTGTGTGTGTGTGTGTGTGTGTGTGTGTGTGTGAATGAGCCTGTGTGTGTGTGTGTGAAAGAGCCTTGTGTGTGTGTGAAAGAGCCTGTAATGAGCTGTTGTGTGTGTGAAAGGGAGTGTGTGTGTGTGAAAGTGTGTATGTGTGCATGAAAGTGTGTGCACTGTTTCAAAAATGTGTTTGTGAATGTGCGTCTGCATGTGTGTGTGTGAATGAGCCTGTGTGTGTGTGTAAATGAGCCTATGTGTGTGTGTGTGTGTGTGAATGAGCCTGAGTGTTTGTGTGTGTGAATGAGCCTGTGTGTGTGTGTGAATGAGCCTGTGTGTGCAACTGAGGGAGAGTGTGTGAAAGAGTGTGTGTATGTGAATGAACTAGTGTGTGTGTGTGAAGTCACATGTGTGTGTGTGTGTGAATGAGCCTGTGTGTGTTTGTGTGTAAATGAGCCTGTGTGTGTTTGTGTATGAATGAGCCTGTGTGTGTTTGTGTATGAATGAGCCTGTGTGTGTGTG
>NC_054468.1:173798505-173811005 GCF_017639515.1 Carcharodon carcharias | reverse complement strand
TGTGTGTGTGAATGAGCCTGTGTGTGTGTGTGTGTGTGTGTGTGTGTGTGTGTGTGTGTGAATTAGCTGAATTAGCCTCTGTGTATGTGTGTGTGAATGAACCTCTGTGTGTGTGTGTGTGAATGAGCCTGTGTGTGTGTGTGAATGAGCCTGTGTGTGTGTGTGTGAATGAACATGTGTGTGTGTGTGAATGAGTCTTTGTGTGTATGTGAATGAGCCTGTGTGTGCTTCAGTGTGAATTAGACTGTGTTGTTATATGTGTGAATGAGCATGTGTGTGTGTGTGTGTGTGTGTGTGAATGAGCCTGTGTGTGTGTGCGAATGAGCCTTTGTGTGTGCGAATGAGCCTTTGTGTGTGCGAATGAGCCTTTGTGTGTGTGAATGAGCCTGTGTGTGTGTGTTTGTAAATGAGCCTGTGTGTGTGTGTATGTGTATGAATGAGCTTGTGTGTTGGTGTGTGCGAATGAGTCTGTGTGTTGGTGTGGGTGAATGAGCCTGTGTGTGTGTATGTGTGGGTGTGTGTGTGTGAATACACTTGTGTGTGTGTGTGAATGAGCCTATGGGTGCAACAGAGGGAGAGTGTGTGTATGTGTCAAAGAGTGTGTATGTGAATGAGCCATTGTGTGTGTGTGTGAATGAGTCTGTGTGTGCTTGAGTGTGAATCAGACTGTGTGTTTTTATATGTGTGAATGAGCATGTGTGTGTGTGAATGAGCCCGTGTGTGTGTGTGTGTGTTTGTGTGTGTGTGTGTGTGTGTGTGTGTGTGTGTGTGTGAATGAACCTGTGTGAATGTGAACGAGCCTGTGTGAATGAGCCTGGGTGTGTGTGTGTGTGTGTGTGTGTGTGTGTGTGTGTGTGTGTGTGTGTGTGTGAATGAGCTGAATTAGCCTCTGTGTATGTGTGTGTGAATGAGCCTGTGTGTGTGTGTGTGTGTGAGTGAGCCTTTTATGTGTGTGAATTAGCCTCTGTGTGTATGTGTGTGTGTATGAGCCTCTGTGTGTGTGTGTGTATGAGCCTCTGTGTGTGTGTGTGTGAATGAGCCTGTGTGTGTGTGTGCGAATGAGCCTGTGTGTCTGTGTGTGTGCGAATGAGCCTGTGTGTTGGTGTGTGTGCGAATGAGCCTGTGTGTTGGTGTGTGCGAATGAGCCTGTGTGTTGGTGTGTGCGAATGAGCCTGTGTGTTGGTGTGTGCGAATGAGCCTGTGTGTTGGTGTGTGCCAATGAGCCTGTGTGTTGGTGTGTGCGAATGAGCCTGTGTGTTGGTGTGTGCGAATGAGCCTGTGTGTTGGTGTGTGCGAATGAGTCTGTGTGTTGGTGTGGGTGAATGAGCCTGTGTGTTTGTGTGTGTGTGTGTGTGTGTGTGTGTGAAAGCGCCTGTGTGTGTGTGTGAATGAACCTGCAATGAGCTGTTGTGTGTGTGAAAGGGTGTGTGTGTATGTGAAAGGGTGTGTGTGTGAAAGAGTGTATGTGTGTGTGAAAGTATGTGCATGCATTTCAAATAATGTGTGTGTGTGAATGTGCATCTGCATGTGTGTGTGTGAATATGAATGAGCCAGTGTGTGTGAATGAGCATGTGTATGTGTGGCTGAATGAGCATGTGTGTGTGTGTGTGTGTGTGTGCGTGTGTAAATGAACCTGTGTGTGTATCTGTGTGTGTGTGAATGAGCCTGTGTGTTTGTGTGTGTGAATGAGCCTGTTTGTGTGTGTGAATGAGCCTGGGTGTGCGACAGAGGGAGAGCGTGTATGTGTGTGGAAGAGTGTGTGTACATGAATGAACTCGTGTGTGTGTGTGTGAAGGCACCTGTGTGTGTGTGTGCGTGCGTGTGTGTGTGTGTGAGTAAATGAGCTTGTGTTTTTGTGTGTGAATGGACCTGTGTGTGTTTGTGTATGAATGAGCCTGTGTGTGTTTGTGCATGAATGAGCCTGTGTGAGTGTATGTGTATGAGCCCGTCTGTGTGAGTCTGTGTGTGTGTGTCAAAGAGTGCATGTGTGTGTGTGAAAGAGTGTGTGTGTGAATGAGCCTGTGTGTGTGCGTCTGAATGAGCCTGTGTGTGTGTGACTGAGCCTGTGTGTGTGAATGTGCCTGTGTGTGTGTGTGTGTGTGTGTAAATGAGCCTGTGTGTGTGTGTGAATGGGCCTGTGTGTGTGTGTGCGCGCGAATGAGCCTGTGTGTGTGTGTGTGTGTGTGCGAATGAGCCTGTGTGTTGGTGTGTGCAAATGAGTCTGTATGTTGGTGTGGGTGAATGAGCCTGTGTGTGTGTGTGTGTGTGTGTGTGTGTGTGAGCCTATGGGTGCGACAGGGGGAGAGTGTGTGTATATGTCAAAGAGTGTGTGTATGTGAAGGAACCCGTGTGTGCTTGTGAATGAGCCTCAGTGTGTGCATGTGTGAATGAGCTTTTGTGTATGCATGTGTGAATGAGCCTGTGTGTGTGTATGAATGTGCATGTGTGTGTGTGTGTTTGAATGTCATGTGTGTGTTTGTGAATGAGCCAGTGTGTGTGTGTGAATGAGCCTGTGTGTGTTTGAGTGTGAATTAGACTGTGTGTGTTTATATGTGTGAATGAGCGTGTACATGTGTGTGTGTGAATGAGTGTGTGTGTGAATAAGCCTGTGTGTGTGTGAATGAGCCTGTGTGTATGAGAGGGAGCCTGTGTGTGTGTGTGTGAATGAGCCTGTGTGTGTGTGAATGAGCCTGTGTGTGTGTGTGTGTGTGTGTGTGTGTGTGAATGCACCTGTGTGTGTGAATGAGCCTCTGTTTGTGTGTGTGAATGAGCCTGTGTATGTTGTGTGAATGAGCCTGTGTGTGTGTTGTGTGACTGAGCCTTTGTGTGTGTGTATGTATGAACCTGTGTGTGTGTGTGTGTGTGTGTGTGCGTGAATGAGCCTGTGTGTGTGTGTGAAAAAGCCCTGTGTGTGTGTGAAAGAGCCTGTAATGAGCTGTTGTGTGTGTGAAAGGGAGTGTGTGTCTGTGAAAGTGTGTATGTGTGTGTGAAAGTGTGTGCACCGTTTCAAAAATGTGTTTGTGAATGTGCGTCTGCATGTGTGTGTGTGTAAATGAGCCTATGTGTGTGTGTGTGTAAATGAGCCTATGTGTGTGTGTGTGTGTGTGTGTGAATGAGCCTGAGTGTTTGTGTGTGTGAATGAGCCTGTGTGTGTGTGTGTGAATGAGCCTGTAATGAGCTGTTGTGTGTGTGAAAGGGAGTGTGTGTATGAAAGTGTGTATGTGTGCATGAAAGTGTGTGCAGCATTTCAAAAATGTGTTTGTGAATGTGCGTCTGCATGTGTGTGTGTGAATGAGCCTGTGTGTTTGTGTGTGAATGAGCCTGTGTGTGTTTGTGTACGAATGAGCCTGTGTGTGTTTGTATATGAATGATCCTGTGTGTGTGTGTATGAGCCTGTGTTTGTGAAAGAGTGAGTGCGTGTGTCAAAGAGGTCATGTCTGTGTGTGTGTGTGTGTGTGTGTGTGTGAATGAGCCTGTGCGTATGTGTGAATGAGCCTGTGTGTGTGTGTGTGTGTGAATGAGCGTGCGTGTGTGTGTGTGTGTGTGTGTGTGTGAATGCACCTGTGTGTGTGTGTTAATGAGCCTGTGTGTGTCTGTGTGAATGAGCCTGTGTGTGCTTGAGTGTGAATTAGACTGTGTGTTTCTATATGTGTGAATGAGCATGTGTGAATGTGAATGAGCCTGTGTGTGTGTGTGTGTGTGTGTGTGTGAACGAGCCTGTGTGTATGTGAACGAGCCTGTGTACGTGTGTGTGTGTGAATGAGCCTGTGTGTGTGTGTGTATGTATGTGTGTGTGTGTGAGTGAGCCTTTTATGTGTGTGAATTAGCCTCTGTGTGTATGTGTGTGTGTGTGTGTGTGTGCATGAGCCTGTGTGTGTGTTTGTGTGAATGAGCCTGTGTGTGTGTGTGTGTGTGTGAATGAGCGCGTGTGTGTGTGTGAATGAGCGTGTGTGTGTGTGTGTGAATGAGACTGTGTGTGTGTGTGTGAATGAGCCTCTGTGTGTGTTTTTGACTGAGCCTGTCTGTGTGTGTGTATGTGTGTGAATGAGCCTCTGTGTTGGTGTGTGCGAATGTGCCTGTGTGTTAGTGTGTGTGAATGAGCCTGTGTGTGTGTGAATGAGCCTGTGTGTGTGTGTGTGTGTGTGTGTGTGTGTGTGTGTGTGTGTGTGTGTGTGTGTGTGAATGAGCTTGTGTGTGCGTGTGTGTGTGTGTGAATGAGCCTGTGTGTTTGTGCGAGCGAGCCTGTGTGTGTGTGTGTGTGTGTGTGTGTGAATGAGCCTGTGTGTGTGTGTGTGTGTGAATAAGCCTGTGTGTGTGTATGTGTGTATGTGTGTGTGTGTGAATGCACCTGTGTGTGTGTGTGAATGAGCCTCCGTGTGTGTGTGTGTGTGTGTGTGTGAATGAGCCTGTGTGTGTGTGTGTTTGTAAATGAGCCTGTGTGTGTGTGTATGTCTGTGATTGAGCTTGTGTGTTGGTGTGTGCGAATGAGTCTGTGTGTTGGTGTGGTTGAATGAGCCTGTGTGTGTGTGTGTGTGTGTGTGTGTGTGTGTGAATACACTTGTGTGTGTGTGTGTGAATGAGCCTATGGGTGCGACAGAGGGAGAGTGTGTGTGTGTCAAAGAATGTGTGTACGTGAATGAGCCTGTGTGTGTGTGTGAATGAGCCTGTGTGTGCTTGAGTGTGAATTAGACTGTGTGTTTTTATATGTGTGAATGAGCATGTGTGTATGTGAATGAGCCTGTGTGTGTGTGTGTGTGTGTGTGTGTGTGTGTGAATGACTGTGTGTATGTAAACGAGCCTGTGTGCGTGTGTGTGTGTGAATGAGCCTGTGTGTGTGTGTGTGTGTGAATTAGCTGAATTAGCCTCTGTGTATGTGTGTGTGAATGAGCCTCTGTGTGTGTGTGTGAATGAGCCTGTGTGTATGTGTGAATGAGCCTGTGTGTGTGTGTGAATGAGCCTGTGTGTGTGTGTGTGAATGAACATGTGTGTGTGTGTGAATGAGTCTTTGTGTGTGTGTGAATGAGCCTGTGTGTGCTTCAGTGTGAATTAGACTGTGTTGTTATATGTGTGAATGATCATGTGAGTGTGTGTGTGTGTGAATGAGCCTGTGTTTGTGTGCGAATGAGCCTTTGTGTGTGTGAATGAGCCTGTGTGTGTGTGTTTGTAAATGAGCCTGTGTGTGTGTGTATGTGTGTGAATGAGCTTGTGTGTTGGTGTGTGCGAATGAGTCTGTGTGTTGGTGTGGGTGAATGAGCCTGTGTGTGTGTGTGTGTGTGTGTGTGTGTGTGTGTGAATACACTTCTGTGTGTGTGTGAATGACCCTATGGGTGCGACAGAGGGAGAGTGTGTGTATGTGAATGAGCCATTGTGTGTGTGTGAATGAGTCTGTGTGTGCTTGAGTGTGAATTAGACTGTGTGTTTTTATATGTGTGAATGAGCATGTGTGTATGTGAATGAGCCCGTGTGTGTGTGTGTGTGTGAATGAACCTGTGTGAATGTGAACGAGCCTGTGTGCGTGTGTGTGTGTGAATGAGCCTGGGTGTGTGTGTGTGTGAATTAGCTGAATTAGCCTCTGTGTATGTGTGTGTGAATGAGCCTGTGTGTGTGTGTGTGTGTGTGTGTGTGAGTGAGCCTATTATGTATGTGAATTAGCCTCTGTGTGTATGTGTGTGTGTATGAGCCTCTGTGTGTGTGTGCGAATGAGCCTGTGTGTGTGTGTGTGTGAATGAGCCTGTGTGTGTGTGTGCGAATGAGCCTGTGTGTGTGTGTGTGTGTGCGAATGAGCCTGTGTGTTGGTGTGTGCGAATGAGTCTGTGTGTTGGTGTGTGCGAATGAGCCTGTGTGTTGGTGTGTGCGAATGAGTCTGTGTGTTGGTGTGGGTGAATGAGCCTGTGTGTTTGTGTGTGTGTGTGTGTGAAAGCGCCTGTGTGTGTGTGTGAATGAACCTGTAATGAGCTGTTGTGTGTGTGAAAGGGTGTGTGTGTGTGTGTGAAAGGGTGTGTGTGTGTGTGAAAGAGTGTATGTGTGTGTGAAAGTATGTGCATGCATTTCAAATAATGTGTGTGTGTGTGAATGTGCATCTGCATGTGTGTGTGTGAATATGAATGAGCCAGTGTGTGTGAATGAGCATGTGTATGTGTGGCTGAATGAGCATGTGTGTGTGTGTGTGTGTGTGCGTGTGTAAATGAACCTGTGTGTGTATCTGTGTGTGTGTGAATGAGCCTGTGTGTTTGTGTGTGTGAATGAGCCTGTTTGTGTGTGTGAATGAGCCTGGGTGTGCGACAGAGGGAGAGCGTGTATGTGTGTGAAAGAGTGTGTGTACATGAATGAACTCGTGTGTGTGTGTGTGTGTGTGTGAAGGCACCTGTGTGTGTGTGTGAGTGTGTGTGTGCGCGTGTGTGTGTGTGCATGTGTGTGTGTGTGAGTAAATGAGCTTGTGTTTTTGTGTGTGAATGGGCCTGTGTGTGTTTGTGTATGAATGAGCCTGTGTGTGTTTGTGCATGAATGAGCCTGTGTGAGTGTATGTGTATGAGCCCGTCTGTGTGAGTCTGTGTGTGTGCGTCAAAGAGTGCATGTGTGTGTGTGAAAGAGTGTGTGTGTGAATGAGCCTGTGTGTGTGCGTCTGAATGAGCCTGTGTGTGTGTGACTGAGCCTGTGTGTGTGAATGTGCCTGTGTGTGTGTGTGTGTGTGTGTGTGTGTGTGTGTGTGTGTGTGTGTTTGTGTGAGTGTGTGTGTGTGTGAATGAGACTGAGTGTGCTTGTGAATGAGCCTGTTGGATTGTGTGTGTGTGTGTGTGTGTGTTTGTGTGAATGAGCAAGTGTGTGCGTGAATGAGCATGTCTATGTGTGGTTGAATGAGCGTGTGTGTGTGTGTGAGTGAGCCTGTGTGTGTGTGTGTGTGAATGAGCCTGTGTGTTGGTGTGTGCGAATGAGCCTGTGTATTGGTGTGTGCAAATGAGCCTTTGTGTTGGTGTGGGTGAATGAGCCTGTGTGTGTGTGTGTATGTGTGTGTGTGAATGCACCTGAGTGTGTGTGTGAATGAGCCTGTGTGTGTGTGTGTGTGTGAATGAGCCTGTGTGTGTGTGTGTGAATAAGCCTGTGTGTGTGTATGTGTGTATGTGTGTGTGTGTGAATGCACCTGTGTGTGTGTGTGTGTGAATGAGCCTCCGTGTGTGTGTGTGTGTGTGTGTGAATGAGCCTGTGTGTGTGTGTGTTTGTAAATGAGCCTGTGTGTGTGTGTATGTCTGTGATTGAGCTTGTGTGTTGGTGTGTGCGAATGAGTCTGTGTGTTGGTGTGGTTGAATGTGCCTGTGTGTGTGTGTGTGTGTGTGTGTGTGTGTGAATACACTTGTGCGTGTGTGTGAATGAGCCTATGGGTGCGAGAGAGGGAGAGTGTGTGTGTGTCAAAGAATGTGTGTACGTGAATGAGCCTGTGTGTGTGTGAATGAGCCTGTGTGTGCTTGAGTGTGAATTAGACTGTGTGTTTTTATATATGTGAATGACCATGTGTGTATGTGAATGAGCCTGTGTGTGTGTGTGTGTGTGTGAATGACTGTGTGTATGTAAACGAGCCTGTGTGCGTGTGTGTGTGTGAATGAGCCTGTGTGTGTGTGTGTGTGTGTGTGTGTGTGTGAATTAGCTGAATTAGCCTCTGTGTATGTGTGTGTGAATGAGCCTCTGTGTGTGTGTGTGAATGAGCCTGTGTGTATGTGTGAATGAGCCTGTGTGTGTGTGTGAATGAGCCTGTGTGTGTGTGTGTGAATGAACATGTGTGTGTGTGTGTGAATGAGTCTTTGTGTGTGTGTGAATGAGCCTGTGTGTGCTTCAGTGTGAATTAGACTGTGTTGTTATATGTGTGAATGATCATGTGAGTGTGTGTGTGTGTGAATGAGCCTGTGTTTGTGTGCGAATGAGCCTTTGTGTGTGTGAATGAGCCTGTGTGTGTGTGTTTGTAAATGAGCCTGTGTGTGTGTGTATGTGTGTGAATGAGCTTGTGTGTTGGTGTGTGCGAATGAGTCTGTGTGTTGGTGTGGGTGAATGAGCCTGTGTGTGTGTGTGTGTGTGTGTGTGGGTGTGTGTGTGAATACACTTCTGTGTGTGTGTGAATGAGCCTATGGGTGCGACAGAGGGAGAGTGTGTGTATGTGAATGAGCCATTGTGTGTGTGTGAATGAGTCTGTGTGTGCTTGAGTGTGAATCAGACTGTGTGTTTTTATATGTGTGAATGAGCATGTGTGTATGTGAATGAGCCCGTGTGTGTGTGTGTGTGTGAATGAACCTGTGTGAATGTGAACGAGCCTGTGTGCGTGTGTGTGTGTGAATGAGCCTGGGTGTGTGTGTGTGTGAATTAGCTGAATTAGCCTCTGTGTATGTGTGTGTGAATGAGCCTGTGTGTGTGTGTGTGTGTGTGTGAGTGAGCCTATTATGTATGTGAATTAGCCTCTGTGTGTATGTGTGTGTGTATGAGCCTCTGTGTGTGTGTGTGAATGAGCCTGTGTGTGTGTGTGTGTGTGTGAATGAGCCTGTGTGTGTGTGTGTGAATGAGCCTGTGTGTGTGTGTGTGTGTGTGTGTGTGTGCGAATGAGCCTGTGTGTTGGTGTGTGCGAATGAGTCTGTGTGTTGGTGTGTGCGAATGAGCCTGTGTGTTGGTGTGTGCGAATGAGCCTGTGTGTTGGTGTGTGCGAATGAGCCTGTGTGTTGGTGTGTGCGAATGAGTCTGTGTGTTGGTGTGGGTGAATGAGCCTGTGTGCTTGTGTGTGTGTGTGTGTGAAAGCGCCTGTGTGTGTGTGTGAATGAACCTGTAATGAGCTGTTGTGTGTGTTAAAGGGTGTGTGTGTGTGTGTGAAAGGGTGTGTGTGTGTGTGAAAGAGTGTATGTGTGTGTGAAAGTATGTGCATGCATTTCAAATAATGTGTGTGTGTGAATGTGCATCTGCATGTGTGTGTGTGAATATGAATGAGCCAGTGTGTGTGAATGAGCATGTGTATGTGTGGCTGAATGAGCATGTGTGTGTGTGTGTGTGCGTGTGTAAATGAACCTGTGTGTGTATCTGTGTGTGTGTGAATGAGCCTGTGTGTTTGTGTGTGTGAATGAGCCTGTTTGTGTGTGTGAATGAGCCTGGGTGTGCGACAGAGGGAGAGCGTGTATGTGTGTGAAAGAGTGTGTGTACATGAATGAACTCGTGTGTGTGTGTGTGTGTGTGTGTGTGTGTGTGTGTGTGTGAAGGCACCTGTGTGTGTGTGTGAGTGTGTGTGTGCGCGTGTGTGTGTGTGCATGTGTGTGTGTGTGAGTAAATGAGCTTGTGTTTTTGTGTGTGAATGGGCCTGTGTGTGTTTGTGTATGAATGAGCCTGTGTGTGTTTGTGCATGAATGAGCCTGTGTGAGTGTATGTGTATGAGCCCGTCTGTGTGAGTCTGTGTGTGTGTGTCAAAGAGTGCATGTGTGTGTGTGAAAGAGTGTGTGTGTGAATGAGCCTGTGTGTGTGCGTCTGAATGAGCCTGTGTGTGTGAATGTGCCTGTGTGTGTGTGTGTGTTTGTGTGAGTGTGTGTGTGTGTGAATGAGACTGAGTGTGCTTGTGAATGAGCCTGTTGGATTGTGTGTGTGTGTGTGTGTGTTTGTGTGAATGAGCAAGTGTGTGCGTGAATGAGCATGTCTATGTGTGGTTGAATGAGTGTGTGTGTGTGTGTGTGTGTGTGTGTGTGTGAGTGAGCCTGTGTGTGTGTGTGTGTGTGAATGAGCCTGTGTGTTGGTGTGTGCGAATGAGCCTGTGTATTGGTGTGTGCGAATGAGCCTTTGTGTTGGTGTGGGTGAATGAGCCTGTGTGTGTGTGTGTATGTGTGTGTGTGAATGCACCTGAGTGTGTGTGTGATTGAGCCTGTGTGTGTGTGTGTGTGTGTGTGAATGAGCCTGCGTGTGTGTGTGTGTGTGTAAATGAGCCTGTGTGTGTGTGTGAATGGGCCTGTGTGTGTGTGTGTGCGAATGAGCCTGTGTGTGTGTGTGTGTGCGAATGAGCCTGTGTGTTGGTGTGTGCGAATGAGTCTGTATGTTGGTGTGGGTGAATGAGCCTGTGTGTGTGTGTGTGTGTGTGAGAGCCTATGGGTGCGACAGGGGGAGAGTGTGTGTATATGTCACAGAGTGTGTGTATGTGAAGGAACCCGTGTGTGCTTGTGAATGAGCCTCAGTGTGTGCATGTGTGAATGAGCTTTTGTGTGTGCATGTGTGAATGAGCCTGTGTGTGTGTGTGAATGAGCCTGTGTGTGTGTATGAATGTGCATGTGTGTGTGTGTTTGAATGTCATGTGTGTGTTTGTGAATGAGCCAGTGTGTGTGTGTGAATGAGCCTGTGTGTGTTTGAGTGTGAATTAGACTATGTGTGTTTATATGTGTGAATGAGCGTGTACATGTGTGTGTGTGAATGAATGTTTGTGTGTGTGAATAAGCCTGTGTGTGTGTGTGAATGAGCCTGTGTGTGTGTGTGAATGAGCCTGTGTGTATGTGAACGAGCCTGTGTGTGTGTGTGTGAATGAGCCTGTGTGTGTGTGAATGAGCCTGTGTGTGTGTGTGTGTGTGTGTGTGTGTGTGTGTGTGTGTGTGTGAATGAGCCTCTGGTTGTGTGTGTGAATGAGCCTGTGTATGTTGTGTGAATGAGCCTGTGTGTGTGTTGTGTGACTGAGCTTTTGTGTGTGTGTATTTATGAACCTGTGTGTGTGTGTGTGTGAATGCGCCTGTGTGTGTGTGAAAGAGCCTGTAATGAGCTGTTGTGTGTGTGAAAGGGAGTGTGTGTGTGTGAAAGTGTGTATGTGTGCGTGAAAGTGTGTGCACCATTTCAAAAATGTGTTTGTGAATGTGCGTCTGCATGTGTGTGTGTGAATGAGCCTGTGTGTGTGTGTGTGTATGTGTGTGAATGAACCTGTGTGTTGGTGTATGCGAATGAGCCTGTGTGTTGGCATGTGCGAATGAGGATGTGTGTTGGTGTGGGTGAATAATCCTGTGTGTGTGTGTGTGTGTGTGTGTGTGTTTCTGTGTGTGTGTTAATGAGCCTGTGTGTGTCTGTGTGAATGAGCCTGTGTGTGCTTGAGTGTGAATTAGACTGTGTGTTTCTATATGTGTGAATGAGCATGTGTGTATGTGAATGAGCGTGTGTGTGTGTGTGTGTGTGTGAATGAGCCTGTGTGTATGTGAACGAGCCTGTGTGCGTGTGTGTGTGTGTGAATGAGCCTGTGTGTGTGTGTGTGTGTGAATTAGCCGAATAAGCCTCTGTGTATGTGTGTGTGAATGAGCCTCTGTGTGTGTGTGTGTGTGAATGAGCCTGTGTGTGTGTGTGAATGAGCCTGTGTGTGTGTGTGAATGAGCCTGTGTGTGACTGAGTCTGTGTGTGCATGTGTGAATGAGCCTGTGTGTGTGTGGGTGAGTCTGTGTGTGTGTGTGTGTGTGTGTATGTGTGTGAGTGAGCCTGTATGTGTGTGAATTAACCTCAGTGTTTGTGTGTATGTGTGTGTGTGTGTATGTGTGAGTGTGAATGAGCCTGCATTTGTGAGTGTGAATGAGCGTGAGTGTGTGCGGGAATGAGCCTGTGTGTGTGTGTGTGTGTAAGTGAGCCTGTGTGTGTGTGTATGTGTGTGAATGAGCTTGTGTGTTGGTGTGTGCGAATGAGTCTGTGTGTTGGTGTGGGTGAATGAGCCTGTGTGTGTGTGTGTCTGTGTGTGTGTGTGTGTGTGTGAATACACATGTGTGTGTATGTGAATGAGCTTATGGGTGCGACAGAGGGAGAGTGTGTGTATGTGTCAAAGAGTGTGTGTATGTGAATGAGCCTGTGTGTGTGTGTGAATGAGCCTGTGTGTGTGTGTGTATGTGTGTGAATGAACCTGTGTGTTGGTGTATGCGAATGAGCCTGTGTGTTGGCATGTGCGAATGAGGATGTGTGTTGGTGTGGGTGAATAATCCTGTGTGTGTGTGTGTGTGTGTGTGTGTGTGTGTGTGTGTGTTTCTGTGTGTGTGAGTTTCTGTGTGTGTGTTAATGAGCCTGTGTGTGTCTGTGTGAATGAGCATGTGTGTGCTTGAGTGTGAATTAGACTGTGTGTTTCTATATGTGTGAATGAGCATGTGTGTATGTGAATGAGCCTGTGTGTGTGTGTGTGTGTGTGTGTGTGTGAATGAGCCTGTGTGTATGTGAACGAGCCTGTGTGCGTGTGTGTGTGTGAATGAGCCTGTGTGTGTGTGTGTGTGTGTGTGTGTGTGTGTGTGTGAGTGAGCCTGTGTGTATGTGAATGAGCCTGTGTGCGTGTGTGTGTGTGAATGAGCCTGTGTGTGTGTGTGTGTGTGTGTGTGTGTGTGTGTGTGTGTGAATTAGCCGAATAAGCCTCTGTGTATGTGTGTGTGAATGAGCCTCTCTGTGTGTGTGTGAATGAGCCTGTGTGTGTGTGTGAATGAGCCTGTGTGTGTGTGTGAATGAGCCTGTGTGTGTGTGGGTGAGTCTGTGTGTGTGTGTGTGTGTGTGTGTGT
>NC_054468.1:173783505-173791005 GCF_017639515.1 Carcharodon carcharias | reverse complement strand
GTGTGTGTGTGTGTGTGTCTGTGTGTGTGTGAATGAGCCTGTGTGTGTGTGAATGAGCCTGTGTGTGTGTCAATGAGCCTGTGTGTGTGTAAATGAGCCTGTGTGTGTGTGTATGTGTGTGAATGATCCTGTGTGTTGTTGTGTACGAATGAGCCTGTATGTTGATGTGTGCGAGTGAGCCTTTGTGTTGGTGTGGGTGAATGAGCCTGTGCGTGTGTCTGTGTCTGTGTGTGTGTGTGTGTGTGTGTGTGTGTGTGAATGCACCTGTGTGTGTGTGCGCGAATGAGCCTGTGTGTGTGTGTGCGAATGAGCCTGTGTGTGTGTGTATGTGTGTGAAAGAGCCTGTGTGTGTTTGAGTGTGAATTAGACTCTGTGTGTTTATATGTGTGAATGAGCGTGTGCATGTGTGTGTGTGAATGAGCGTGTGTGTGTGTGAATGAGCCTGCGTTTGTGTGTCTGAAGAAGCCTGTGTGTGTGTTGTGTGATTGAGCCTGTGTGTGTTTGTGTATGAATGAGCCTGTGTGTGTGTGTATGTGCGTGAATGAGCTTGTGTGTTGGTGTGTGTGAATGAGTCTGTGTGTTGGTGTGGGTGAATGAGCCTGTGTGTGTATGTGTGTGTGTGTGAATGCACCTGTGTGTGTGTGTGTGTGAATGAGCCTCGGTGTGCGTGTGTGTGTGTGAATGAGCCTGTGTGTGTGTGTGTGTGTGTGTGTAAATGAGCCTGTGTGTATGTGTATGTGTGTGAATGAGCTTGTGTGTTGGTGTGTGCGAATGAGTCTGTGTGTTGCTGTGGGTGAATGAGCCTGTGTGTGTGTGTGTATGTCTGTGTGTGTGTGTGTGTGTGTGTGTGAATACACGTGTGTGTGTATGTGAATGAGCTTATGGGTGCGACAGAGGGAGAGTGTGTGTATGTGTCAAAGAGTGTGTGTATGTGAATGAGCCTGTGTGTGTGTGTGAATGAGCCTGTGTGTGTGTGTGTATGTGTGTGAATGAACCTGTGTGTTGGTGTATGCGAATGAGCCTGTGTGTTGGCATGTGCGAATGAGGATGTGTGTTGGTGTGGGTGAATAATCCTGTGTGTGTGTGTGTGTGTGTGTGTGTGTGTGTGTGTGTTTCTGTGTGTGTGTGTTTCTGTGTGTGTGTGTTTCTGTGTGTGTGTGTGAATGAGCCTGTGTGTGTGTTAATGAGCCTGTGTGTGTATGTATTTGTGTGAATGAGCCTGTGTGTTGGTGTGTGCGAATGAGCCTGTGTGTTGGCGTGGGTGAATGAGCCTGTGTGTGTATGTGTGTGTGTTTGTGTGAATGAGCCTGTGTGTGTTTGAATGAGCCTGTGTGTGTGTAAATGAGCCTGTGTGTGTATGTATGTGTGTGAATGAGCCTGTGTGTTGGTGTGCGCGAATGATCCTGTGTGTTGTTGTGTGCGAATGAGCCTGTATGTTGATGTGTGCGAATGAGCCTTTGTGTTGGTGTGGGTGAATGAGCCTGTGCGTGTGTCTGTGTGTATGTGTGTGTGTGTGTGTGTGTGTGAATGCACCTGTGTGTGTGTGAATGAGCCTGTGTGTGTGTGCGAATGAGCCTGTGTGTGTGTAAATGAGCCTATGTGTGTGTGTGTATGTGTGTGAATGAGCCTGTGTGTTGGTGTGTGTGAATGAGCCTGTGTGTTGGTGTGTGCGAATGAGCCTGTGTGTTGGCGTGGGTGAATGAGCCTGTGTGTGTATGTGTGTGTGTTTGTGTGAATGAGCCTGTGTGTGTTTGAATGAGCCTGTGTGTGTGTAAATGAGCCTGTGTGTGTATGTATGTGTGTGAATGAGCCTGTGTGTTGGTGTGCGCGAATGATCCTGTGTGTTGTTGTGTGCGAATGAGCCTGTGTGTTGGTGTGTGCGAATGAGCCTGTGTGTTGGTGTGTGCGAATGAGCCTGTGTGTTGGTGTGTGCGAATGAGTCTGTGTGTTGGTGTGGGTGAATGAGCCTGTGTGCTTGTGTGTGTGTGTGTGTGAAAGCGCCTGTGTGTGTGTGTGAATGAACCTGTAATGAGCTGTTGTGTGTGTTAAAGGGTGTGTGTGTGTGTGTGAAAGGGTGTGTGTGTGTGTGAAAGAGTGTATGTGTGTGTGAAAGTATGTGCATGCATTTCAAATAATGTGTGTGTGTGAATGTGCATCTGCATGTGTGTGTGTGAATATGAATGAGCCAGTGTGTGTGAATGAGCATGTGTATGTGTGGCTGAATGAGCATGTGTGTGTGTGTGTGTGTGCGTGTGTAAATGAACCTGTGTGTGTATCTGTGTGTGTGTGAATGAGCCTGTGTGTTTGTGTGTGTGAATGAGCCTGTTTGTGTGTGTGAATGAGCCTGGGTGTGCGACAGAGGGAGAGCGTGTATGTGTGTGAAAGAGTGTGTGTACATGAATGAACTCGTGTGTGTGTGTGTGTGTGTGTGTGTGTGTGTGTGTGTGTGAAGGCACCTGTGTGTGTGTGTGAGTGTGTGTGTGCGCGTGTGTGTGTGTGCATGTGTGTGTGTGTGAGTAAATGAGCTTGTGTTTTTGTGTGTGAATGGGCCTGTGTGTGTTTGTGTATGAATGAGCCTGTGTGTGTTTGTGCATGAATGAGCCTGTGTGAGTGTATGTGTATGAGCCCGTCTGTGTGAGTCTGTGTGTGTGTGTCAAAGAGTGCATGTGTGTGTGTGAAAGAGTGTGTGTGTGAATGAGCCTGTGTGTGTGCGTCTGAATGAGCCTGTGTGTGTGAATGTGCCTGTGTGTGTGTGTGTGTTTGTGTGAGTGTGTGTGTGTGTGAATGAGACTGAGTGTGCTTGTGAATGAGCCTGTTGGATTGTGTGTGTGTGTGTGTGTGTTTGTGTGAATGAGCAAGTGTGTGCGTGAATGAGCATGTCTATGTGTGGTTGAATGAGTGTGTGTGTGTGTGTGTGTGTGTGTGTGTGTGTGTGAGTGAGCCTGTGTGTGTGTGTGTGTGTGAATGAGCCTGTGTGTTGGTGTGTGCGAATGAGCCTGTGTATTGGTGTGTGCGAATGAGCCTTTGTGTTGGTGTGGGTGAATGAGCCTGTGTGTGTGTGTGTATGTGTGTGTGTGAATGCACCTGAGTGTGTGTGTGATTGAGCCTGTGTGTGTGTGTGTGTGTGTGTGTGAATGAGCCTGCGTGTGTGTGTGTGTGTGTAAATGAGCCTGTGTGTGTGTGTGAATGGGCCTGTGTGTGTGTGTGTGCGAATGAGCCTGTGTGTGTGTGTGTGTGCGAATGAGCCTGTGTGTTGGTGTGTGCGAATGAGTCTGTATGTTGGTGTGGGTGAATGAGCCTGTGTGTGTGTGTGTGTGTGTGAGAGCCTATGGGTGCGACAGGGGGAGAGTGTGTGTATATGTCACAGAGTGTGTGTATGTGAAGGAACCCGTGTGTGCTTGTGAATGAGCCTCAGTGTGTGCATGTGTGAATGAGCTTTTGTGTGTGCATGTGTGAATGAGCCTGTGTGTGTGTGTGAATGAGCCTGTGTGTGTGTATGAATGTGCATGTGTGTGTGTGTTTGAATGTCATGTGTGTGTTTGTGAATGAGCCAGTGTGTGTGTGTGAATGAGCCTGTGTGTGTTTGAGTGTGAATTAGACTATGTGTGTTTATATGTGTGAATGAGCGTGTACATGTGTGTGTGTGAATGAATGTTTGTGTGTGTGAATAAGCCTGTGTGTGTGTGTGAATGAGCCTGTGTGTGTGTGTGAATGAGCCTGTGTGTATGTGAACGAGCCTGTGTGTGTGTGTGTGAATGAGCCTGTGTGTGTGTGAATGAGCCTGTGTGTGTGTGTGTGTGTGTGTGTGTGTGTGTGTGTGTGTGTGTGTGAATGAGCCTCTGGTTGTGTGTGTGAATGAGCCTGTGTATGTTGTGTGAATGAGCCTGTGTGTGTGTTGTGTGACTGAGCTTTTGTGTGTGTGTATTTATGAACCTGTGTGTGTGTGTGTGTGAATGCGCCTGTGTGTGTGTGAAAGAGCCTGTAATGAGCTGTTGTGTGTGTGAAAGGGAGTGTGTGTGTGTGAAAGTGTGTATGTGTGCGTGAAAGTGTGTGCACCATTTCAAAAATGTGTGTGTGATTGTGCGTCTGCATGTGTGTGTGTGAATGAGCCTGTGTGTGTGTGTGTATGTGTGTGAATGAACCTGTGTGTTGGTGTATGCGAATGAGCCTGTGTGTTGGCATGTGCGAATGAGGATGTGTGTTGGTGTGGGTGAATAATCCTGTGTGTGTGTGTGTGTGTGTGTGTGTGTTTCTGTGTGTGTGTTAATGAGCCTGTGTGTGTCTGTGTGAATGAGCCTGTGTGTGCTTGAGTGTGAATTAGACTGTGTGTTTCTATATGTGTGAATGAGCATGTGTGTATGTGAATGAGCGTGTGTGTGTGTGTGTGTGTGTGAATGAGCCTGTGTGTATGTGAACGAGCCTGTGTGCGTGTGTGTGTGTGTGAATGAGCCTGTGTGTGTGTGTGTGTGTGAATTAGCCGAATAAGCCTCTGTGTATGTGTGTGTGAATGAGCCTCTGTGTGTGTGTGTGTGTGAATGAGCCTGTGTGTGTGTGTGAATGAGCCTGTGTGTGACTGAGTCTGTGTGTGCATGTGTGAATGAGCCTGTGTGTGTGTGGGTGAGTCTGTGTGTGTGTGTGTGTGTGTGTATGTGTGTGAGTGAGCCTGTATGTGTGTGAATTAACCTCAGTGTTTGTGTGTATGTGTGTGTGTGTGTATGTGTGAGTGTGAATGAGCCTGCATTTGTGAGTGTGAATGAGCGTGAGTGTGTGCGGGAATGAGCCTGTGTGTGTGTGTGTGTGTAAGTGAGCCTGTGTGTGTGTGTATGTGTGTGAATGAGCTTGTGTGTTGGTGTGTGCGAATGAGTCTGTGTGTTGGTGTGGGTGAATGAGCCTGTGTGTGTGTGTGTCTGTGTGTGTGTGTGTGTGTGTGAATACACATGTGTGTGTATGTGAATGAGCTTATGGGTGCGACAGAGGGAGAGTGTGTGTATGTGTCAAAGAGTGTGTGTATGTGAATGAGCCTGTGTGTGTGTGTGAATGAGCCTGTGTGTGTGTGTGTATGTGTGTGAATGAACCTGTGTGTTGGTGTATGCGAATGAGCCTGTGTGTTGGCATGTGCGAATGAGGATGTGTGTTGGTGTGGGTGAATAATCCTGTGTGTGTGTGTGTGTGTGTGTGTGTGTGTGTGTGTGTTTCTGTGTGTGTGAGTTTCTGTGTGTGTGTTAATGAGCCTGTGTGTGTCTGTGTGAATGAGCATGTGTGTGCTTGAGTGTGAATTAGACTGTGTGTTTCTATATGTGTGAATGAGCATGTGTGTATGTGAATGAGCCTGTGTGTGTGTGTGTGTGTGTGTGTGTGAATGAGCGTGTGTGTTTGTGATCGAGCCTGTGTGCGTGTGTGTGTGTGAATGAGCCTGTGTGTGTGTGTGTGTGTGTGTGTGTGTGTGTGAATGAGCCTGTGTGTATGTGAACGAGCCTGTGTGCGTGTGTGTGTGTGAATGAGCCTGTGTGTGTGTGTGTGTGTGTGTGTGTGTGTGTGTGTGTGTGAATTAGCCGAATAAGCCTCTGTGTATGTGTGTGTGAATGAGCCTCTCTGTGTGTGTGTGAATGAGCCTGTGTGTGTGTGTGAATGAGCCTGTGTGTGTGTGTGAATGAGCCTGTGTGTGTGTGGGTGAGTCTGTGTGTGTGTGTGTGTGTGTGTGTGTGTGTGTGTGTGTGTGTGTGTGTGAGTGAGCCTGTATGTGTGTGAATTAACCTCAGTGTTTGTGTGTATGTGTGTGTGTGTGTATGTGTGAGCGTGAATGAGCCTGCATTTGTGTGTGTGAATGAGCGTGAGTGTGTGCGTGAATGAGCCTGTGTGTGTGAATGAGCATGTGTGTGACTGAGCCTGTGTGTGCGTGTGTGAATGAGCGTGTGTGTGTGTGTGTGTGTGTGAATGAGCCTGTGTGTGCTTGTGTGTGAATTAGACTGTGTGTTTTTATATGTGTGAATGAGCATGTGTGTATGTGAATGAGCCTGTGTGTGTGTATGTGTGTGTGTGTGTGTGTGTGTGAGTGAGCCTGGCTGTATGTGAACGAGCCAGTGTTTGTGTGTGTGTGAATTAGCTGAATTAGCCTCTGTGTGTGTGTGTGTGAATGAGCCTGTGTGTGTGTGTGTGTGTGGGTGTGTGAGTGAGCCTTTTATGTGCGTGAATTAGCCTCTGTGTGTATGTGTGTGTGTGTGTGCATGAGCCTGTGTGTGTGTGTGAACTAGCCTGTGTGTGTGTGTGTGAATGAGCATGTGTGTGTGTGTGAATGAGCCTGTGTGTGTGTGTGAATGAGCCTGTGTGTGTGTGTTTGAATGAGCCTGTGTGTGTGTGTATGTGTGTGAATGAGCCTCTGTGTTGGTGTGTGCGAATGTGCCTGTGTGTTAGTGTGTGTGAATGAGCCTGTGTGTGTGTGAATGAGCCTGTGTGTGTGTGTATGTGTGTGAATGAGCCTGTGTGTTGGTGTGTGCGAATGAGCCCGTGTGTTGGTGTGTGCGAATGAGCCCGTGTGTTGGTGTGTGCGAATGAGGATGTGTGTTGGTGTGGGTGAATAATCCTGTGGGTGTGTGTGTGTGTGTGTGTGTGTGTGTGTGTCTGTGTGTGTGTGAATGAGCCTGTGTGTGTGTGAATGAGCCTGTGTGTGTGTCAATGAGCCTGTGTGTGTGTAAATGAGCCTGTGTGTGTGTGTATGTGTGTGAATGATCCTGTGTGTTGTTGTGTACGAATGAGCCTGTATGTTGATGTGTGCGAGTGAGCCTTTGTGTTGGTGTGGGTGAATGAGCCTGTGCGTGTGTCTGTGTCTGTGTGTGTGTGTGTGTGTGTGTGTGTGTGTGAATGCACCTGTGTGTGTGTGCGCGAATGAGCCTGTGTGTGTGTGTGCGAATGAGCCTGTGTGTGTGTGTATGTGTGTGAAAGAGCCTGTGTGTGTTTGAGTGTGAATTAGACTCTGTGTGTTTATATGTGTGAATGAGCGTGTGCATGTGTGTGTGTGAATGAGCGTGTGTGTGTGTGAATGAGCCTGCGTTTGTGTGTCTGAAGAAGCCTGTGTGTGTGTTGTGTGATTGAGCCTGTGTGTGTTTGTGTATGAATGAGCCTGTGTGTGTGTGTATGTGCGTGAATGAGCTTGTGTGTTGGTGTGTGTGAATGAGTCTGTGTGTTGGTGTGGGTGAATGAGCCTGTGTGTGTATGTGTGTGTGTGTGAATGCACCTGTGTGTGTGTGTGTGTGAATGAGCCTCGGTGTGCGTGTGTGTGTGTGAATGAGCCTGTGTGTGTGTGTGTGTGTGTGTGTGTAAATGAGCCTGTGTGTATGTGTATGTGTGTGAATGAGCTTGTGTGTTGGTGTGTGCGAATGAGTCTGTGTGTTGCTGTGGGTGAATGAGCCTGTGTGTGTGTGTGTATGTCTGTGTGTGTGTGTGTGTGTGTGTGTGAATACACGTGTGTGTGTATGTGAATGAGCTTATGGGTGCGACAGAGGG
>NC_054468.1:173773505-173781005 GCF_017639515.1 Carcharodon carcharias | reverse complement strand
TGTGTATATATGTGTGTGAATGAGCCTGTGTGTTGGTGTGTGTGATTGAGCCTGTGTGTTGGTGTGTGCGAATGAGCCTGTGTGTTGGTGTGTGCGAATGAGCCTGTGTGTTGGTGTGGGTGACTGAGCCTGTGTGTGTATGTGTGTGTGTGTGTGTGTATGTGTGTGTGTGTGAATGCACCTGTGTGTGTGTGTGAATGAGGCTCTGTGTGTGTCTGTCTGAATGAGCCTGTGTGTGTGTGTGAATGATTCTGTGTGTGCTTGAGTATGAATTAGACTGTCTGTTGTTATATGTGTGAATGAGCATGTGTGTATGTGAATGAGCCTGTGTGTGTGTGTGTGTGTGTGTGTGTGTGTGTGAATGAGCCTGTGTGTATGTGAACGAGCCTGTGTGCATGTGTGTGTGTGAATGAGCCTGTGTGTGTGTGTGTGTGTGTGTGTGTGTGTGTGTGTGAGTGAGCCTTTTATGTGTGTGAATTAGCCTCTGTGTGTATGTGTGTGTGTGTGCATGAGCCTGTGTGTGTGTTTGTGTGAATGAGCCTGTGTGTGTTTGTGTGAATGAGCCTGTGTGTGTGTGTGTGAATGAGCGTGTGTGTGTGTGTGAATGAGACTGTGTATGTGTGTGAATGAGCCTCTGTGTGTGTTTTTGACAGAGCCTGTCTGTGTGTGTATGTGTGTGAATGAGCCTCTGTGTTGGTGTGTGCGAATGTGCCTGTGTGTTAGTGTGTGTGAATGAGCCTGTGTTTGTGTGAATGAGCCTGTGTGTGTGTGTGTGTGTGTGTGTGTGTATGTGTGTGAATGAGCTTGTGTGTGCGTGTGTGTGTGTGTGAATGAGCCTGTGTGTGTGTGTGTGTGTGCGAGTGAGCCTGTTTGTGTGTGTGAATGAGCCTGTGTGTGTGTGTGTGTGTGTGTGTGAATAAGCCTGTGTGTTTGTATGTGTGTGTGTGTGAATGCACCTGTGTGTGTGTGAATGAGCCTCCGTGTGTGTGTGTGTGTGTGAATGAGCCTGTGTGTGTGTGTATGTCTGTGATTGAGCTTGTGTGTTGGTGTGTGCGAATGAGTCTGTGTGTTGGTGTGGTTGAATGAGCCTGTGTGTGTGTGTGTGTGTGTGTGTGTGTGTGTGTGTGTGTGTGTGTGTGTGTGTGTGTGAATACACTTGTGTGTGTGTGTGAATGAGCCTATGGGTGCGACAGAGTGAGAGTGTGTGTGTGTCAAAGATTGTGTGTATGTGAATGACTCTGTGTGTGTGTGTGAATGAGCCTGTGTGTGCTTGAGTGTGAATTAGACTGTGTGTTTTTATATGTGTGAATGAGCATGTGTGTATGTGAATGAGCCTGTGTGTGTGTGTGTGTGTGTGTGTGTGTGTGTGTGAATGAGCCTGTGTGTATGTAAACGAGCCTGTGTGCGTGTGTGTGTGTGAATGAGCCTGTGTGTGTGCATGTGTGAATGAGCCTCTGTGTGTGAATGTGTGATTGAGCCTGTGTGTGTTTGTGTATGAATGAGCCTGTGTGTGTGTGTGAATGACGCTATGTGTGTGTGTGTGTGTGTGTGCGCTTGTGAATGAGCCTGTGCGTGTGCATGTGTGAATGAGCCTGTGTGTGTGTGTGTGTGTGTGTGTGTGTGTGTGTGTGTGAGAATGAGCCTGTGTCTGTGTGTGTGAATGAGCCTGTGTGTGTGTGAATGAGTCTGTGTGTGTGTGTGAATGAGTCTGTGTGTGTCTGAATGAGCCTGTGTGTTTGCGTGTGTGAATGAGCTGTCTGTGTGTGTGTGAATGATCCTGTCTCTGTGTGTGTGAATGAGCCTGTCTGTGTGTGTATGAATGAGCCTATCTGTCTGTGTGTGAATGAGCCTGTCTCTGTGTGTATGAATGAGCCTGTGTGTGTGCCTGAATGAGCCTGTTTGTGTGTGAATGAGCCTGTGTGTGTGTGTGTGAATGAGCCTTTGTGTGTGTGAATGAGCCTTTGTGTGTGTGAATGAGCCTTTGTGTGTGTGAATGAGCCTGTGTGTGAGTGAATGAGCCTGTGTGTTTGTGTATGAATGAGGCTGTGTGTGTGTGTGTGTATGTGTGTGTGTGTGTGTGTGTGTGTGAATGAGCCTATGTGTGCGACAGAGGGAGAGTGTGTGTGTGTGTGTGTGTGAAAGAGTGTGTGTGTGTAGGTGAAAGAACCAATGTGTGTGTGTGAATGCACCTGTGTGTGTGAATGAGCCTGTATTTGTGTGTGTGAATAAGCCTGTGTGTATGTTGTGTGAATGAGCCTCTGTGTGTGTTGTGTGATTGAGCCTGTGTGTGTTTGTGTATGAATGAGCCTGTGTGTGTGTGTGAATGAGCCTGTGTGTGTGTGTATGTATGAATGAGCCTGTTTGTGTCTGTGAATCAGCCTGTGTGTGTGTGTGTGTGTGTGTGTGAATGAGCCTGTGAGTGTGCTTGTGAATGAGTCTCTGTGTGTGAATGTCTGAATGAGCCTGTGTGTGTGTGTGTGTGTGTGTGTGTGTGTCTGAATGAACCTGTGTTTGTGTGTGTGTGTGTCAATGAGCCTGTGTGTGTGTCAATGAGCCTGTGTGTGTGTGAATGAGTCTGTGTGTGTGTCTGAATGAGCCTGTGTGTGTGTGAATGAGCTGTCTGTGTGTGTGTGAATGAGCCTGCCTCTGTGTGTGTGAATGAGTCTGTCTGTGTGTGTATGAATGAGCCTATCTGTCTGTGTGTGAATGAGCCTGTCTGTGTGTGTGAATGAGCCTGTGTGTGTGCCTGAATGAGCCTGTGTGTGTGTGAATGAGCCTGTGTGTGTGTGTGAATGAGCCTGTGTTTGCGTCTGTGAATGAGCTGTCTGTGTGTGTGTGAATGAGCCTGTCTCTGCGTGTGTGATTGAGCCTGTGTGTGTGTCTGAATAAGCCTGTGTGTGTGTGAATGAGCCTTTGTATGTGTGAATGAGCCTGTGTGTGTATGTGAAAGAACCAATGTGTGTGTGTGAATGCACCCGTGTGTGTGATTGAGCCTGTATTTGTGTGTGTGAATGAGCCAGTGTTTGTGTGTGTGAATAAGCCTGTGTGTTTGTTGTGTGAATGAGCCTCTGTGTGTGTTGTGTGATTGAGCCTGTGTGTGTTTGTGTATGAATGACCGTGTGTGTGTGTGTGTGTGTATGAATGAGCCTATGTGTGTGTGTGCATGTGTGAATGAGCATGTGTGTTTGTGTGCATGTGTGAATTAGCCTGTGTGTGTTTGTGTGAATGAGCCTGTGTGTGTATGAGCCTGCGTATATGTGTGTGTGAATGAGACTGTGCGTGTGTGTGAATGAGCCTGTGTGTGTGCCTGTGAATGAGCGTGTGTATGTGTGAATGAGCCTGTCTGTGTGGGTGTGAATGAGTGTGTGTGTGTGTGTGTGTGTGTGTGTGTGTGTGTGTGTGAATTAGCCTGTGTGTGTTGATATCTGTGAATGGTCTTGTGTGTGAATGAGCGTGTGTGTGTGTGTGTGTGTGTGTGTGTGTGTGTGTGTGTGTGAATGAGCCTGTGTTTGTGTGTGTGAAAGACTGTGTGCTTGTGTGTGTGAATGAGCTGTCTGTTTCTGTGTGAATAAGCCTGTGTCTGTGAATGAGCCTGTCTCTGTGTGTGTGAATGAGCCTGTCTCTGTGTATGTGAATTAGCCTGTGTGTGTGTATGTGTGTGAATGAGCCTGTGTGTTGTTGTGTGCGAATCAGCCTGTGTGTTCATGTGTGCGAATGAGCCTGTGTGTGTGTGAATGAGCCTGTCTGTGTCTGAGAGTTAATTAGGCTGTGTGTGGGTGTGTGAGTGAATGCAACTGTGTACGTGTGTGAATGCGCCTGTGCGTCTGTGTGTGAATGAGGCTGTGTGTGTGTGTGTGTGAATAAGCCTGTGTGTGTGACAGAGGGAGAGTGTGTGCATGTGTGTGTGTGTGAAAGAGTGTGTGTGTGTGAAAGAGTGAGTGTATGTGAAAGAACCAGTTGTGTGTGTGAATGCACCTGTGTGTGTGAATGAGCCTGTGTTTGTGTGTGTGAATGAACCTCTGTTTGTGTGTGTGTGAATAAGCCTGCATGTTGTGTGAATGAGCCTCTGTGTGTGTTGTGTGATTGAGCCTGTGTGTGTTTGTGTATGAATAAGCCTGTGTGTGTGTGTGAATGAGTCTATGTGTGTGTGTGTGTGTGTGTGTGAATGAGTCTCTGAGTGTGCATGTGTGAATGAGCCTCTGTGTGTGTTTGTGTATGAATAAGCCTGTGTGTGTGTGTGAATGAGCCTATGTGTGTGTGTGTGTGTGTGCTTGTGAATGAGCCTCTGTGTGTGAATGTGTGAATGAGCCTGTGTGTGTGTGTGTGTGTGTGTGTGTGTGAATGAGCCTCTGTGTGTGTGTGTGTGTGTGTGAATGAGCGTGTGTGTGTGTGTGAATGAGCCTGTGTGTGCGTGTGTGAATGAGCATGTGTATGTGTGTGTTTGTGAATGAGCCTGTGTGTGTGTGTGTGTGTGCGTGAATGAGCCTGTGTGTGTGTGTGAATGAGCCTGTGTGTGTGTGTGAATTAGCCTGTGTGTGTTTGTGTGTCAATTAGCCTGTGTATGTTTATATGTGTGAATGAGCGTGTGTGTGTGAATGTGCCTGTGTGTGTGTGTGTGTGTGTGTGCTTGTGAATGAGCCTGTGTGTGTGTGAATGAGCCTGTGTGTGTGTGTATGAATGAGTCTGTGTGTGTGTAAATGAGCTGTCCGCGTGTGTGTGAATGAGCTGTCCGTCTGTGTGTGAATGAGCCTTCCTCTGTGTGTGTGAATGAGCCTGTCTGTGTGTGTGTGAATGACCCTATCTGTGTGTGTATGAATGAGCCTATCTGTGTGTATGAATTAGCCTGTGTGTGTGTATGTGTGTGTGAATGAGCCTGTGTGTTGTTGTGTGCGAATGAACCTGTGTGTGTGTGAATGAGCCTGTCTGTGTCTGTGTGTGAATTAGGCTGTGTGTGTGGGTGTGTGAGTGAATGAGCCTGTGTGTTGTTGTGTGCGAATGAGCCTGTGTGTGTGTGTGAATGAGCCTGTCTGTGTCTGTGTGTGAATTAGGCTGTGTGTGTGTGCGTGAGTGAATGCACCTGTGTACGTGTGTGAATGCGCCTATGCGTCTGTGTGTGAATGAAGCTGTGTGTGTGTGTGAATAAGCCTGTGTGTGCGACTGAGGGAGTGTGTGTGTGTGTGTGTGTGTGTGTGTGAAGGAGTGTGTGTGTGTGAAAGAGTGTGTGTATGTGAAAGAACCAGTGTGTGTGTGTGAATGCACCTGTGTGTGTGAATGAGCCTGTGTTTGTGTGTGTGAATGAGCCTGTGTTTGTGTGTGTGAATAAGCCTGTGTATGTTGTGTGAATGAGCCTCTGTATGTGCATGTGTGAATGAGCCTCTGTGTGTGAATGTGTGAATGAGCCTGTGTGTCTGCGTGTGTGTGTGTGAATGAGCCTGTCTGTGTGTGTGTGTACTAGCCTGTCTGTGTGTGTGTAAATTAGCCTGTGTGTTTCTGTGTGAATGAGCCTGTGTGTTGTTGTGTGCGAATGAGCCTGTGTGTTGGTGTGTGTGAATGGCCTGCATGTGTGTGAATAAGCCTGTCTGTCTGTGTGTGAATTAGGCTGTGTGTGTGGGTGTGTGAGTGTGTGTGTGAGTGAATGCACCTGTGTGCATGTGTGTATGAGCCTGTGTGTATGTGTGTATGAATGAGCCTGTGTGTATGTGTGTGTGAATGAACCTGTGTGTGTGTCTGTGGATGAGCCCTTGTTTGTATGAATGAGCCTGTCTGTGTGGGTGTGATTGAGAGAAAGTGTTTGTGTGTGTGTGTTTGTGTGTGAATGAGCCTGTGTGTGTTTGTACGTGTGAATTAGCCTGTGTGGGTTTATCTGTGTGAATGAGCGTGTGTATGTGCGTGTGTGTGCATGTGTGTGTGTGTGTGTGTATGAGACTGTGTATGTGTGAATGAGCCTGTGTGTTTGTGTGAATGAGCCTGTGTGTGTGAGACAAAGTGGGAGAGTGTGTGTGTGTGAAAGAGTGTGAGAGTTGTGCGTGTGTGAAAGACTGTGAGAGTGTGTGCATGTGAAAGAGTGTGAGAGCGCATGTGTATGTGTGAGAAAAAGTGTGTGTATGTGAATGAA
Source organism: Carcharodon carcharias (assembly GCF_017639515.1). Lineage (NCBI taxonomy): Eukaryota > Metazoa > Chordata > Chondrichthyes > Lamniformes > Lamnidae > Carcharodon > Carcharodon carcharias. The sequence goes on along the minus strand of NC_054468.1, from coordinate 173,774,890 downwards.
CCTATGTGTGTGTGTGAGAAAAAGCCTGTGTGTGTGTGTGTGTGTGTGTATGTGAATGAGCCTATGTGTGTACGTGTGTGTGTGTGAATGAGCCAGCGTGTGTGTGTGAATGTGCATCAGCATGTGTGTGTGAATGAGCCTGTGAGTGTGTGAATGAGCATGTGTATATGTATGTGTGTGTGAATGAGTCTGTGTGTGTGTGTGAATGAGCCTGTGTGTGTGTGTGAATGAGCCTGTGTGTGTGAATAAGTCTGTGTGTGTGTGTGTTGATGAGCCTGTGAGAGTGTTTGTGATAGAGCCAGTGAGTGTTTGTGAATGAGCCTGTGAGTGTTTGTGAATGAGCCTGTGTGTGTGCAAGCGTGAATGAGCCTGTTTGTGTGTGTGTGAATGAGCCTGTGTGAGTGATTGTGTGAATGAGCCAGCGATTGTGTGAATGAGCCTGCGTGTGTGTGAATGTGCGTCACGTGTGTGTGTGAATAAGCCTGTGTGTGAGAGACAGAGTGTGAGTGTGTATGTGTGTGAAAGAGTGCGAGTGTGTGTGTGTGTGAAAGAGTGTGAGTGTGTGTAAAAGAGTATGAGTGTATGTGTGTGAAAGAGTGTGAGATTGTGTGTGCGTGAAAAAGTGTGAGAGAGTGTGTGTATGAGAATGAGCCTGTGTTTTGAGTTTGTGTGTGTGTGAATAAGCCTGTGTATGCATGTGTGAATGAGCCCATTTGCGTGTGTGTGTGAATGAGCCTGTGTGTGTGTGTGTGTATGAATGAGCCAGTGTGTGTGTGTGTGTGTGTGTGAAAGAGCCTGTGTGTGTGTGTGTGTGAATGAGCCTATGTGTGTGAATGAGCCTGTGTATGTGTGTGTGTGTATGTGAATCAGCCTGTGTGTGTGTGCGAATGAGCCTGTGTGTGTGTGTGAATGAGCCTGTGTGTGTGTGTATGAGACTGTGTGTGTGAGACAGAGTGGGAGAGTGTGTGTGTGTGAAAGAGTGTGAGAGTTGTGCGTGTGTGAAAGAGTGTGAGAGTGTGAATGTGTGAAAGAGTGTGAGAGTGTGAATGTGTGAAAGAGTGTGAGAGTGTGTGTGTGAAAGAGTGTGACAGGGTGTGTATGAAAGAGTGTGAGAGTATGTGTGTGAAAGAGTGTGAGTGTGTGTGTGTGTGAGAAATAGTGTGTGTATGTGAATGAACCTGTGTGTGTGTGTGAGAATGAGCCTGTGTGTGTGTGTGTGTGTGTGTGTGTGTGTGTGTGTGTATGTGAATGAGCCTATGTGGGTTTGTATGTATGAGCCTGTGTGTGTGTGAATGAGCCAGTGTGTGTGTGTGAAAGTGCATCTGCATGTGTGTGTCAATGAGCCTGTGTGTGTGTGAATGAGCATGTGTGCTTGTGTGTGTGTG